>NC_042997.1:88188858-88246358 GCF_006345805.1 Octopus sinensis | reverse complement strand
GCTATCTCTAAGACAGTGTGTGTTTTTAGAAATCATAATTATATACCTACTCATACTAATATGGTCTCTGTAAATGGTATATATGTGCCAAAATGCTATCTCTAAGACGTGTGTGTTGTACATATATATATATATATATATATATATATATATGCTATCTAATATATTAACTATATTATATATATATAATATTATATCTGGCAATGCATAAACAAACACACAACAACAACCACAACAGCAAAGTGTTTTAAGGTCATTTTCTCAGCTAAAGCAAAAGTTGGTCTTATCTTCTACTAACTCCCTCATTAACCTGCTTGCCCTCATTTTTTCCTTCATCACTGCTACCCATATCTTTCCCAATATTCTTCTTTTTCTACTTCTTTCCACATTTATATCCTCTCACCCAGTCACTTTCAGCTTTCCTTAACTATCTTTTACTAGCTCTACCACCATCACTGCAGTTCATTGTTTCCTGTCACTCTCTCAATGGTGCTACCATCATCTACATTTAGTCTAACCCATCCCAGCATGAAAAATGGACATTAAACGATGAAACATAAATGAACCTTACAGAGGAGATATTAAAGAACTGGGATAACTGGCAATGTGTGGTTTAATGATACGAGGGGCGTTCAATAAGTAATGCCCCTGGCCCACTTGCACTTATTTGATCTAGCTGAAATTTTGCATGTGCAATTATTTATAGATTAAGTGGCAAATTACAGCTCTAAACTAATTGTGGTTTCTGATTTACAGGTGTTTGAACTGAGTCAAGTGTGAAATGGAGCCTGTTGAGTGTCGAGCAGTAATCCAGTTTTTGTATTTGAAAGGACACACACCACGGGAGACTTTTGATGAAATGAAAGTAACTTATGGTGATGATGCCCCATCATATGACCTTGTAAAACGCTGGCATCGTGAATTCAAACACGGTCGGAACTCTGTGGAAACAGCTCCCAGATCTGGTCGCCCCCTTCTGCCATTGATGAAGCATCTGTCGTCAAGTTGAGGCTACCATTTCGGAAGATCAACGCATAACTATTCGCCAAATAGCCCATGAGGTCAAGATTAGTACTGGGTCTGTGGAAACTATCATTCATGACCATTTGCATATGCAAAAGGTGTCTGCCAGATGGATTCCCAGGCTGCTCACATCTTTCCAGAAGCAAGAACGCATCGATTGCTCAAGGATGAATTTGGAGATGTGCCAAGAATATGAGTAAAAATTTTTCAAAAGACTGATTACACAGGATGAGACCTGGGTCCATCACTATGATCCAGAGACCAAAGCCCAGTCAATGCAGTGGACACACCGTGACTCACCTCCTCCAAAAAAGGCAAGGGTGCAGCCCGCTGCTGGCAAGGTCATGCTCACAGTCTTCTGGGACCAGGACGGAGTAGTGATGACAGATTTCCTGGCAAAGGGTGCCACAATTACAGGAGCCTATTATGCTTCACTTTTGAGGAAATTAAGAGAAGCTATCAAAATCAAGAGGCGGGGCAAGATCAACAAAGGCATCCTCCTCTTGCAGGACAACGCTCCGGTTCACAACTCGCATGTCGCCAGATCAGAAGCACAGGCTTGCGGCTATGAACTCTTCCCCCATCCCCCTACTCTCCTGATCTTGCACCCTCTGATTTTCACGTCTTCCCAGCCATGAAATTGTTTTTGAAAGGAAAGCGTTTCCCAGATGATGCAGCCTTGATTTCTGAAGTTACGTCGTGGTTGGAGGACCAAGCTGGTGTCTTCTACAAAAACGGTCTTCAGAGCTGCATCAAACAATGGGAGAAATGCGTAACTCTGGGTGGTTCCTATGTAGAAAAATACTAATAACTGTGCCAAGTTTCGTTGCTCTACTGCTATGGGAAGTGGGTCAGGGACATTACTTATTGAACGCCCCTCGTAAGATCCACTCAAGTAAATGAAACCAAGTTCTGGAAGCATTGTGTGTGTATATATTATATATATGACAACTGGGGAACTTTGGCTAATTTCTCCCTCAAGACATCCCCACCACCCTTCATTTCTCTAACTGCAGTTTTTCCTTAATACCCTTAATCTTTCTCACTACCCAGGGCTATTTCACTTCATATACATCTCTGTCCTCTCCATCAACATTTTATATTGACTCTTCATCCTCATTCCCAAGCCACCAAATCATCCCACCTTCTCCACCATCATAAATCTCTTACTCTCTCTATGAATGACTACCTCTTTCTTTTTCCCCAATACTCTCACAATGTACCCCACCACTCATCAACATCACCTGTCTCTCACTCTCATCCTTCCCCTGTCTACTGTATCATCATTACTATTCTTCTAATCTTCATCCTCAAGCCCAATATCCATGATTCACTACATCACTCCTCAATCCTATCCAATCTCTACAGTTCTCACCTACTCTTCCCTACCTCCCAAACTTATCCATTCAACCCTTGGTCTTCCTTCATTATACTCATTCCTTCTCTCTCATACACTCTTGCAATTTCTACTTACCTACATACCCACTCACTTCTACTCACATTGTACCTTGAGGGGTACACACAGCCACCACATCACCACTGTTTTATTACTTTGCCTCTCCACTCTAACCACCCCCACTCTCTCTTCTAAAATGTGAGTAGCCATGTAGCCCATTACAGCTCTGCCCTTTTCACTTATACTTTAAACCCTCATGTCTTATCATAAAGTCACCTCTCTTGGTGTTTGTAGTCTTGCAAACTGCAAGGTCCCCTTAATAGCGCTGGTGGCATGAAAGTAAGCAATTAAGTATATGCTTGGTGTTAGGAATGTCATTTACCTACAAGAACTATGCTGAAGTAAAGAGTGGAGCATGATGTAGTCCTTCATCCCATCTGATCCTGTCCAGCCCCCACCCCACAAACATCTATATAAATAAACAAACAAATATACATATATACATGTGTAGCAACTGAGTATCTTCTATGATGTCACCAGCCAGATGTGTCCCATTGTGCTTTGAAATTAATTGTGGTGATGGCATTAACTTAACAAAGACTTTTGTTGAAAGGAGTGACACAAAGTATGACTGCTTTCAGCTTGTCATTGACTGACCATTTCCCTTGACCTCTCGTTGGCTGTTGTTCAATAATCACAACCCATATTGAATTTTGGAACAGAAACTCAGTTTGTGAGCTTAATTTACTGCTCCAGTGGTTTTGCTTGACTTGTTAAATCACACTTGACAGGTAAAAGAATACATGTCACTATGTCCATTCATCTCATTCATCTTTTGTATCAACATTAACTCCTTCATGCTTATCAAACATACTTTGAATAAATTGCAAGAGTTGTGTTTGCAACTATCAAAATACAACTGAACATCATCTGTGCATATCACAATTTTATAACCACCACCATCTTTGGTGACACAAGTATAACACAAGTATAATATTAAGGATGACACAAATACCATCTTTGATATACTTATTGCATTAAATGTTGGAACTTTGTGAATTTACAGTTATTATCATCATCACGCTTTCCATGCTAGCATGGGTTATATGGTTTGACTGGAGCTGGTAGGCTGGAGAGTTGTACCAGGTTGCAGTCTACGGCCGGATGCCCTTCCTAATGCTAACCACTCCAAGAGTGTTGTGGGTTCCACTTACATGTCACTGGCACAGGTACCTTTAAAACTTGTTACATCTTGAACTCTTTGTAGATTTGGCATGGTTTCTATGACTGGACGCCCTTCCAAATGCCAATCACTTTATAGAGTGTGCTGAGTGCTTTTTTGTGGCACCACCCAAATGTTTTTATGAGGCACTCCACAGGTGCTTTTACATGGCACTGCATGGGCACTTTTGCATGGCACCACATGGATGCTTTCTATGTGGCAGCAGCACAAGACTCTTGCAGGTCAATCTTCACCACTGGGGTGTGGGGGTGTGCTTGGTCTTAACAGTTCTGCTGTGGAGCATAGGTCTTCTTGAGTACAACAAGGTGTCAGGCATCTCAGTCCTTTGTCATCTTGCCTGAAAGGTTCAGCACCTTGAGATCATTCTTCAGCACTTCATCCCATGTTTTCTATTCACTTTGAGAGATTGGCACTTCTTTATGGAACTGTCAGCATCCATCTGCATCACATGACTAAACCAGTGCAGTCTTCTCTCTCGTATGCAACAACTAATTCCTCTTATGTCTAACTTCTCTCTGAAAGCACTAGCACTCTGGTGAATATGTACACTTACGTTACACATCCAGTAGAGCATACTAGCCTCATTCCTCTATAACCTTTGCATGTCCTCTGCATTCAGGACCCATGTCTCACTACTATACAGAATCACTGTTTGTATACATGCAACATATAATCTTCCTTTCACTTGGAGAGAGAAACCATTCAAAGCCATCAAAAGTAACAAACAGTCCTTTGAGTTTCCACCGTCCTATTATTATTCTAGCTATCACACTCTCCATGCATTCCCCCTCCAATACTAATTGTAGAAATTATCTAATACTTCTAATGAGCCACCAAGGTATTTGAAAAATCAATTTCCTGAGTCTGTATAGTTTTTAACGATCCTGTGCATCCTCCACATACAAACACTAACTTCTGTGTGCACACACACACATGTATGCTAATATATATGCCAGTATATATACAATTATCATGATCATTGCTTTATACTTGCTTTCCATGCAGGCATAGATTGGATAGATTGTCATAGTCTGTGACAGTTCTTATTTGAGATATTGCTCTCTTTGACAGGTGGGAAGATAACATTTCACTCATACATTTTGTTTTTGGCTTGGTTTCTATGGTTGGAAGCCTTTTCTAACATCAACCAATTTACAGAGTGTACTAAGTACATTTTATCATGGCATGTGCACTAGAGATGTTTCCATGTTACTGGCAAGACTAAAGTATCCATTTGCCAGAAGAAGGAGTTGAGTGTTAGGAAGATCACTCCCTAGTTATACTGGAAGCATAATACAGCAAGGAGGAAGGAGCCACAGCCATCCTTAAACACATTGGCAACTTAGTAGAGTGTGAAAAGAAGACATAGTGATATATAGATAAATGACAGATGTGTGACCAATGAGAGATGGAGGTATGATGAGCTTTCTTTGATGATAAAGTTATTAGCCCAGCATCTGGAGTTTGTGTTTTAAAGTAATTAGCATTTTCTGAAGAGTTTGGCATGAAGAGATGTTGTAGAGTTTTGTTATTTTCTGCAGAAGATATAATTAGCAAGGTATGAACTTATTATTCCCCTTACATTTCATAATTGTGGTTAACTATCCAATATGGCAGCATCAATATTGTTGATGTTTTCTCCAAGTTTTGTTTTTCATCCGTTCCACTGCCATTTAGTAATTTCATTATCATGTGCACTGTAGGTTTCTCCAAGGTGTTCTTCGAGAATAAGAGCAGTTGTGTATATGAAGATATTAATTGTCCAGTTATTAACATAACATGATTCCATGTGATCTCCAACAACATTAACAACTTTTAACATAAAAATAGTTGGCTTTTTCTTTAATCTCATTAAGAATAGCCTGTCACTATGACAGCATAGAAAAACTGGAATAATTGTTTATGAACTGTGATTTCAAAATATTCTTAAGTTGTATATATTCCACAGTCATCTCTATCGAATCAGTTACATGTGAAAATACAGAGAGTTCAGTGACGGTGGCAGTGGTTTGTTTACATTATTTTGTTGTCTTTTAGGGTAGATTTTGGCTAGTTTTCAGCATTTTAAGAGGACTGATTAGAGTTTTAATAACAGTTGCTATGTGTGATAACCACTTTTTGGCAAAAAGAAAGTTGCTTGCTACCAAAGTTGCTTTGTTGTAAAGTAGTTTAAGTTTGAATGAACTTTGCCCCAGTTTGTTTCTTAGCTGCTTCATATAACCTATAGAAGGGTCATCTTGGACTTTTTCATAACACTGGAGTAAATCTTGATTTAAATGTAAAGACCAAATGAAATGATAAGATCACTTGTCCCAAATAATTTACAGGTGTTGTAGTACTGACTGTGTTGGTATCAGTGTTAGTGTTGTTACAATGTCAGTCAAGCTTATGAAAGTAAAACTCTACATGGCGTAAGCTATATTTGGCAATCTATTTTGAATAATACTAAGTTGGTAAGTAAAAGGTGTTTCTTTTATTTGTAACAGAAGAAATAAACCAGTTACTGATTCAAGCTGGAAGTGTCGGCATAATTGTAGAAGAAAACATTCAAAAAGGTATCTTTAAACAGTTCTCTGCACCTGCATAATCTGATGATGGCACTAAGCATGAGCATGTATGTTTGTGCTTGCTACTTGTCTGCATGTGTGTATGTGTGAATGTATGCATGCATGTATGTATTAATACAAAAGATAACATGTTTGGATTACAATATTTTCTGTCAGGTATATTAATACCGAAATTTCCACCAAATCACCACCAAATATAGAAGTATTGCTTTAAAAATGAAACGGCATGTGTATGTGTGTGTAGGTAACTGATGTACATGTTATTTTGCATGCTTATTTTCTTTCATGTAGCATCACATGTGGATACACTTTTGGTGTCTGGCACGGAAATTTTAGATATTTCGTTATTGTTTCTTGTCTATTTTCAACTTGTTTGCTACCTCTACAGGTTATTAATCTTACCAAAGAAGCAGCAAAGAAAAAAAAAAAAGAAAAAAGAAATCATATTATAACTGTTTCTTTCTCTTTCACTAATATTATGATTAAAGTGAGAATGAATAGCTTTGTTCTACTATTGCTAATTGCTGTATGAAGGAGATTGAATATGATATGTATTGCAAAGAAGAGAGGTAATAAAATAGTTGTCGATGATGATGATGATAATGACGACAATGATGATGGTGATGACAATAAGAACAGTGACTATGATGATGATGATGATGTTGATAGTGAGAGGAGAAATTAAAAATGTTAATAGCTGGTTACACAGAATGTGTACCTATGTGTTTGTGTGTGTCTTTATGAAAATAAGAGAGAGAGAGAGAGAGAGAGAGTGTGTGTGTGTGTGTGAGGAATTAATCAAGATAGGAAAAGAAAGAAAAATTGAGAGAGAAAGCAACATTACAAAGAGATGGAGAGGGGGAGGAAGAAATTGAATGTGAGAGAGAACATATGAGAGACAGAAAGCTAAAGAATTCAAAACAGTGCGAAGAAGAATATAGTGGAGTAGAAAGATAGACAGATAGATAAAGAGAGAGGGAGGGAGGGAGAGAGAGAGAGAGAGAGAGAGTATCAGGAAATGTACACATGTTTCTTCATAGCCAAAGGATAAAATACTCTCCTAGTTTTGAATGAAAACAAAAAATTTGGACAAATATTTCTACTGAAGGAACTGCGTGTACCTACATTGAATACAACATACACTACAGAAAATTGCTTTATCAGATCTACTTACGGCTTTAATCTTTCTAATTCACGTTGCACAGTTCTGGCTTTATTTGGCTCCATGCTATTGCAGTTGGATTTTCTCATGGAAGACTTATGTTAAGAAATGATTTATCTACAGAATTTGATTCCTAAGAACATGGCCTAGTATTTTCCAATAACAACATCTTTGCACGTAAGTAGATTGCTTTCTCTTTCAATTATAAATAAGGAAGTTTTTGTCAGAGCTGCCCCTATAATAAACTTATAACCCTGGCAACTATACCATGTGACCTGGTTTTGGCACTGTCAAGCAAGAACTAAGCCATGGCTATAAAGGGACATAACTGATCCTCAATGTCTGACAGTATTTGTGGGGAGGGAACAATTCCTGATGAAGATGTTACTAATTCAGTAAAACTACTGAACTTTCCAAATAATCATAGTCAACTCACTTTTAATAGTGACATAGTTCTTTCTCTGTAACTAATAACAATAAAACTAAATTCCTTTGTCTTTGTGACGTTTAAACGAAATTGACATTAGAAATCCTTTTATTACGCAAGAACACATGAAAGAGAGGTTCTAGTAAAACACAAAAATATTGACTGAGGATGACATGTTTAAAGATGAGAAATATTTTAGAAGAAATTCTTAGTAGTTTATTATTTTGAATTGCATTAGTATTAATAGATAGATAGATAGAGATAGATAGATAGATAGATAGATAGATAGATAGATAGATAGATAGATAGATAGATAGATAGATAGATAGATAGATAGATAGATAGATAGATAGATAGATAGATAGATAGATAGATAGATAGATAGATAGATAGATAGATAGATAGATAGAGATAGATAGATAGATAGATAGATAGATAGATATAGATAGAGGTAGATAGATAGATAGATAGGGATAGATAGATATAGATTGTTAGATAGATAGATAGATAGATAGATAGATAGATAGATAGATAGATAGATAGATAGATAGATAGATAGATAGATAGATAGATAGATAGATAGACAGACAGGTAGATAGAGAGAGAGAGACAGAGTTTTATTCAGATATAATGTAATAATAGAATTTCTACATTTAAAAGTATTTAGAATAATGAAATTAAAGCTATATAAGCCATCTTATAAGAAGAGTCCCTAAATCTAATCAAAGAAAGAGGAAGATAACAGCCTTTGAAGATTGTATTCAAGTATTAAAAACTACTGAAAGTAAATGAACTTTGATACATGTATTTGGAAAATGGCTAGCTTCCACAGAATATATAGTGCTTTCTCCTACAAAATATAATAACTCAGTAGACAGATGTTTTCTGAGATTTGATAAAATGACAAAGCATACTCATTAAGGTTCAAATGCCTGTTTGCATGAGAAAACAGAGACTTTACTGGTACTAATACTAAATGATGGTAGTTCTTCCAAAAGAAGAATATATTGTTATGTAGATATGAATATTTGGTTTTATTTATTTTTACCATGCATGCTGTAATAATAGTGCTATATCAGCTTGCTGTGATATATAAAATTGTAGTTGTATTTGATGTATTTGGAGAATGACTTGCATGTACTTTTATTTAAATTCAAACATATGTCTATATGATTACTATATTAGCAGTTATACAATCACATATACATACAAAAATATTAATATTACACACATGTATGTTGAAATAGTAATATTAAACACACACATGCATACTCTCACATGTCATACACATCTGCCAGCCAGCCAGCCAGCCAGCCTGCCTGCCTGCCTGCCTACACCTATGAATACAAGCAGACAACATATATATCTATACCAACAAACAGATATACACATATACATAAACCTGAGCTCTGTTGCACAAACATAAACACATTTGACAAAGGTAAATAAATATTCTGGTTAAGCAGCACATGTATGTATATGTATGTTCATTTAGAAGCACATCAAGGTAACCATTGTAATAGCTTTACATGTATGCAGAAATACAGCAGATACCATCAATATTTAAGTATATGAGTACAGCAAGTAACAGACAAAGAGTTGAGGACACACCTGCACAAGGAAATACTGCAGTATTCTACATAATATAATGTGTTTATACCACATATGAATGTGGAACAGCATGTGCAGTACAATGATACAAGAAATGAAGTTAAAAATAAACTGATAGTTTGTATATTCCTTGTTGAAGATAAATACAAAAGAAAAGGGAGACAGATCAAAGTAAAATTTAAGAAATGGTTGATACTGGTTAAGGTATGTACAGACACTACCTAGAAACTATGAAAATAAAATGTATATATTTGTGCATATATAATTGTTTGTGTGTGTGTGTGCATGTGTACTGTGCATATGTCAACAATTATCAACAAAGGAAAACAATATAAAACATATAACTTCTACTCATATGAAAAAATGTGTTTTCTCTGTGCATGTGCATGCATGTATATATGTGTTTTTTGATTGCTTGACGCCTTTTGCTAGCACATTCTTGCAATGTCATTTTCATATTCCTACAAAGAAAAAAAAAGCGAAAAAAAAAATGAAAACCTCTATTTTCTAACCTATGAAGCATTAAGTGCAGTTTAAGAAAAACTCATAAGGGAATTAGCAGATTATATTACTAGGAATCATCATCATCGAATGAAACCAAACAATTAGAACTCAACTCAAGGCCATAATAATAATGTTTTCTTAGACTGGCAAAGACATGAAAATAAGGTGGATGGTTTATAGTAATCTTTAACTCTTGAGTAGTACTTTATTTTATCAATACCAGAAGGCTGTAAAGCAAAGCTGACCTCAGCAAATAATATTAACACTAACAATAAATACGATAATAATTGCTTCAAAGTTTGGCACAAGGCCAGCAATTGTAGTGGGCAGGTGTTAGTCAATTTCATTGACCCTAGTACCTGATTGGTACTTCGTTTTTTGACCCCAAATGAATGAAAGGAAAAGTTGACCTTAACAATATTTGAACTCAGAATATAAAATCAGAAGAAATGTTGCAACGGAATTTTTCTGACATGCTAAAGCTTGCTGCCTTGACAATAACAACACTTTCTTTATTGTCCACAAAAGTTTAAGGACAATAAGGATAGTATAAAAAATGGGATCAAAACAGTGAGGTGTGTAGGTGTTATATTGTAATGAGCAAGAAAAAAAGTAACAACAATACATACAATTAAGTATTAAGTTCCCAATAGTGAAGACAGCCAGCTAGGGTCAATCAAGAAATCTAAGAGGAAATAATGATAATGTTTCCTAACATAGGCACAAAGCCAAATGCCCTTTTCTGGGTGTCATTCTTGGATCCATAGATGCATGCTGGGAGTGGATCCATTTATTCAAGCCATACTCACTACTGTCAGTAACCTTTCATTAATTTACTGGAGATTGCACCTCTCTCTCTAACTTTACATTCTTCTACAAGAGGATCATGTAAAAATTGATGAAGGCTTCCTTGTAACAAAGCTACAGATCTAGGGTGGTGTATAATTGATTAAATCAACCCCAGTACTTGTGATTTAGCTTTTTAGCCAAGGAGGATATAAAAGAAGAAAAGTCAACTTGGCAGGACTGAACTCCTCAGAACATAAAGGAACATCACAGGGTATTTTGTATGGCATTCCTCTAGTTCTACCAATCTACAGTTGTAAGAATAATAATGATTTCTAACATAGGCCTAAGGTTACAAATTTGTAAGTGAAAAGATTAGTCAACTGAACTGATCCAGGCAAGATTAGGAAATTAAAATTCAGATGGTTTTAACTGAAAGCTGTCAGGATGAACTGCAGTGCTCCAGAACTTGTGGCATAAAATGTAATAAATAATGATTTTTAATATAGTCACAAGGATACAAATATGGTTTTAATTGATCATATTGCCACATCACTCCAATATTCAATTGGTTTTTACTGAATAAATAAAAAGCAAAGTTGACTTTGGCAGGATCTGAATTTAGAATATATAGAGCATATTTAGTCCAATACCCAGTATACCCTGAAAGTGGTTGGCATTAGGAAGGGCACCCAGCTGTAGAAACCATGCCAAAGCAGACACTGGAGCATGATGCAGTCCTTGGACTCATTGGGTCCATTTTCAAGATGTCTAACTCATGCCGGTACGGAACATGGGCATGATGACAATGATGATGATGATGATCAATAATTCCTGGTGTTCTTTGCCATGAAATTATAATATTAAGAATTTCTATATTTGAAGTAACACAAATAATAGAAGTCTTTAACTTATGTATAAGGTATGCTTTTCAGGAAACAGTAACACTCAGTTAAGTCAATCTCACTATTTGATTGGTATTAATTTTGTTGACAAGAGAGAAAGAATTAAGTTGCAATATTGCTGAGAAAGATTTGCCTCACTTTACTGTGTTGATGTTAAAGTATTTTAGTGAGGAAGGTATATATATTTGCTAGCATATGAAATTACTAAAAGAAATAACAGTTCTATATATACTAAGCCTGGTTTATACTGAAAAATAACTTTGATGTACAATGTGTTATAGTGTGAACGCAAAATCTTTTTGTAACGATTTTGCAAAAACTCTTAAGATGTTTCTTTTGTTCATTAACTAAAACATGACTTAATTCATTGTAAAAAGAGCTGTTTTGGTGTATGGACATCTTTCATTCTATATAAATGTAAAACCCGTCTGATTTAGGACTTTTACTGTGAAATAGCCATGTTTAGTGTATTGAAACTTTCTAAAAGAATTTTGCTTGATATTCCGACTTATTAAATACACTGTGGAAAATCTGTTCATAATTAATTACAAGCTAAGATCTTGTAATAAAATACAGATTGTAATACAACTGTCTGTTACCTTATAGTTGTAAAAATGAATGTCAGAGGGAAAACTTCTGTTTGTAATTTAAGAGTTAACAATTCAGTTACCTTGTCACTGATATAGGGTTGTCTATGTTATAAATTTCAGCGAGAACAGTACCTGCTCTTAGAAATTTATTACTTAAAAGTTGTTTGATAGCATCAATGACTTTTGTTGAGTTGGATGGATCTGTTAGATCTACATTCTTAGCTGACTAAAGTAGCCTATTCTTTTTAATTTTACCAAGGATCAATGAACTTTTCATCTAGAAGTTCTAAAAACATTGACAGACTTAAGAACTTTATTGTTCCAAACTAAACATAAAAAAACTAGAGAAATACGAAAAATAATTAATGAAGATGAAACTCAAATGCAGTGGTGTTTTCAACAATTGATATCATCATCTTCGTCATAGAAAGTGGCTGTAAATGATGGTGAGAGTGATGATGAGGGTGATTGCTTTTGATCTTGGAGTAAAATAGCTTTTCCAGTAATCAAAACTGTTTTACAGATACACTTACACTCAGTTTATACAGAAAGAGATCTTCATTTACAGTCTTTTTTCTCTTGACCTTGTCAATGATAATGACAATGAGGGCAGAGTTGAAAAAAAGATAACAATGAGACTGACTGTTTATGAAGACAGGAATGACAATGTAAGGTAATATCACACCAATACTATAGTTTATATTCTCATCCTATTTCTATTTGTTTATTATACCTTCCACTGATAATAAATTTTCCACTTAATATCATTGACAGAGATCCTTTCCCCAGAACCACATTTTAAGCAATCCAAAGGCAGAGTGTATTCTACATGGCTACTCAGCCCATTAATTGTAACATTGCTCTCAAAATTTGCCTTATTGTTATAAGTCAACTTGATCATAGCTAACTTGGGATTAAACATTGAGAACAACACACTCATCATTGTTGTCATGTATTGTATGTTTGAACACATTGATGACACAACAAAAGTCTTCCTGATTACATGTGAGTTCTCCAGCTGCCTTACCACTCTTATCCAACCAGTTCTTGACATTGTCCATCCATTACATTCTTTACCTGCCTCTTGATCTACTGCCTCTATTCTTCCTTCTATAATAATGCTTTCCAAACCTCTGCTTCTTTGAATATGGCCATAATAAATGAGCCTTAGTATTTTCACAATGTTCAGGGATTGTTGTTTATCATCTATTTGTTGTAACACCCATTCATTTGTCTGATGATTCTTGTAACATTATCCCATACATCCACATTTCAAACGCCCTGATTATGATCTTTTCAAATTTGTTCAGGGTCCATGCTTTGCAGTCATAAATGCCTATTGGCCAAATAAGCACTCACTCTAGCCTAGTTTTTAACTTAATTGAGATATTTTTGCTTGTCCAAATGTTATTATGCTTTTCCATGGACGTTCTTGCCATGGCTAGCCATGTCCTAATTTCTTTCTTACATGTTTCTTCATCAGAGATTTGGGTTCCAAGATACTCATACAATTCAATCTGTTTCAAGCCTCTCACAGCAGAGTCTGATGTTACCATTTACCTTCTCTTTTCCTACTACCATTACTTTTGTTTTCTTGAGGTTGAGCACATTTGATATCTTCTTAACTCTGTTCATCATTTCTTGTAGTCTAGCTTCAGTCTTAGCAAGTAGAGTAGTTTTATCTGCATACTTTAGATTAGAAAATTAAAAGCATGCAAGCCATGCCTTTTGATGCTGTATTCTTCCTGTTTTGCTTCATGCATTATCCACTCAGTACAAAATCAAAATTAAGAAACATAAATCCATTTTTTAATGTTTCGGTCTGCAGGAAGGAAGTTGTATCCATGGCCTTTGTAGACTGAGACTGGTGAGCTCAATGTAGTTAATATTCTTGTTGAACAGTTGCAAGATGGCAGCTACATAAAAGACATAGGCAGGGAGGGAATTCTAAGGGAGTAGAAGTACATTCAGAGGAAGAGTGTCTGGATAAAGTGATTAGTACAGGTTATGGTGAGTTGGTTAAGAAACAATGTGGGTAACTTTAGATTTTTTAGTAGCACAGTATTTTAATGTTACTGCTGCGCATCATTATTATACAATTATTGTACTACTTCAAAAGCAATTAAAGTAGTACTTTTTATTCATGAATAATAACATCCCTTTTCCATTTAAATTGTCATTCATTATAAAGGTATTTTGACAACCTTCACTCTTTGTTTCATGAAATTCATTAACCCAAGGTTTTAACTGTTTTCTTTCACCAGATATCCAAAAAGCAAAGGGAAATTTAAAAGTTTAAAACCCTCTGGGCCAAGCAAATCATACACATGCACCCAAAATATCTGGGGCTTGGGTGAATCATAGCACTTGCCAACATCTACAACTACTCATCCTGACATTATCAAATTCCTTGAATTTGGAAGCTAGACAACATTAAAACATTTCTAAAACTTTACAAAAACTTGAGGAAGTAGTGTCATTCAGATGCATCATCCTCATGCATATCGTAAAAATTCTAGAAAAAACTAATATTTAACATAACTTTCCCATCCCTTTCCCTAAGTCACAACATGGATTTAGACCACCACCCTACTCACAAACCTAACAGAGGAATTATATGATGGCTTAAACAACAAAAAACTCCTTTATGTACCATTCTAACTGCCATCAATAACAGCAAACCTTTTCACTCCATTTCATGCTACTTGCTCAAAACAAAAAGTATTCAACACATTCTAAGAACCAAAACAAAACACTAGCTAGTAAACTGCCTCTCAGACTACCAAGCCAATGTAGTGTACAATAACAAATATTTCCGGGATTTACAATATAATTTTCCAAATGAAATACCACAGGAATTCCTCTTCTTACTCACTCTTACCAATCTTTAGCTGTATGACATTCCTACACTTTCATAACAGGCTCATATAGAAGACATTACATTCATATCTTCCCACCACTCTTCAGATATTGCTGCACAACAGGCCCAACCCTATTTAAATCTTCCAGAAACCTGGCTCCACAATGACTGACTTAAAATAGCACCTACCAAATCCACTTCTTACCAGCAACATTAAAGAACACTCAACAATGTAAACATACTTCATACACATAAGACTATATTATCTGAGGGATATTTAGTGGTATTTCCTAGCAGGTCAAGTATCCTACACCCTATTCAAATAAAGGCCACTCAACTGAGTGGCATGGAGTTACTCACCAATATCTTGTCCACAAACATCTCTAAATCTTACTTACTGCTACTACAATGGCCTTTGTTCCTCAAAGCTGATGATATTATGCCATCTCCACCCAGACCCACTTCTCTCTTCTATCTTTCTCATATCACTCTACTTCTGCCTCAAGGCCATGCACAAAACCTTACATACAATCCAACCTCCCCTGAATGTTATCCTTCTGGAATTCTATCTCTGCTCATGTTTTTCTTGCGGTTGTTGACTTGCAACTCAAGAAGAACCTCAACTGTATCAGTCACACTGGTCTTGGTCAGTCTGTGTCAATCATAGGCACAGATCAAACCACACAAACAAAACAACAAAATCAAAAACACCTTATAGCTCTTCTTATTTGACTTGATATAGTTATTGGGTTTATGTGAGCAAAATGTAGTTTGGCAAGGAATGTAATTTTGATAAAACTGATGTCATATAGTTAAGTTAATCCCATAAACATACTAATTCAATCAAATCTTCTGTTCAGGAATTACACAAACATACTCACACACACATGTAACTTGGACATCCTCATAAATATCTTCATGTGTACTCCTGTTTTAAATAATGTTCACCAAATACATATCATATTACTGTGCAAAGAACTTCTATAGAACATGCACACATGAACACAGCTTGTACACACTAAAAAGTCATACACACATATCATATAAAGAGACTCATAAACATAACGCATAGAAAGATTCATATGCAAATGAATGTATGCAGACCTATACAAACACACCAGTGTTATACAAACATAAACTATATTGTCAATAGGAGGAGAAGGTTATTGAGAAATGGCATCTGGAAGGAAGAGAAACTGGTAAACTGCATGTTTTATAGAGTCTGATGACATATACTGCAATAATTTTCAGGAATTATACAAGACTGGAAGCATAAAAAAAAAGAGAAAAAGAATAAATCTTTTGATTGAATAATTCTCAATCAAAATATATTTCAGTCAATGGGCTTCCAAGCAAATATGATTTAATATAAGTTATTGTTGATATTGAGGAAAACCAACGGCATGGCAGTAGCTACTCAAACAGTTTGAAGCAATATAATATCCATACTGGATGTAGCAGGCCTTATCATAGACTTCAACAATTCACTTGTACATCAACTATAAAAATATCAATACAAACGTTGAAAAGGAGCAATGCAAAGAAAAATAGTTTCTTTCAACAAGACTCAAAAGCCTAAGCTAAAGATATGAATAGGATACAGTTATAAATTAGTATATTACTTAGTGTATCATTTTACTGAGTCAGCAGGATGGAAGGCAAAGTTCAACTGGCATGATTCATAGTAAGAGGAGCTAATGAAACAGCTTCTACATTGTCACCCATCCTGCTATAAATGAATAGGAGCCAAATGGCCCTCAGATAACATTCTACTATCTCTTAAAGGGAAATAAACATAAAATAAATATAGTTTGATTTACACTAGACATGAATAACCTTTTTCAAAAAACTGGCCATATGGAACATGGCTCATCACCAGGTAGGATGCACTACTAGGCATGCCATTTAGAAAGTTTATGTGGCCACAGTTTGTCCATAATTGATTTGCACCATGTTATAAAGAAAAAGATAGAGAGGTCATATTTGGAATGTCTTTGATAATAGGTTTGCAAGATCAGAACAAACCTAGGGATAAAAACGAAAATATTAACTACCAAACTGAGAAACAAGACAAACATTTTGCTCTTCTGTGAATTCCATCACCCAATAGTAATATAATATTAGAAGAATAAAGAATAAAAATATTAAGATAAACTAGCATAAACCACAAACCAATAGAAGCAGCAACATTGTAAAGTAGAACTGTGGGAAATAAGATGTATAGGAAGAATACAAGAACTTGCAGTGGTGTTTTCGTAAATATGAATCATAGTAGCTTGAGTACTTAGAATTTGTTGGAAAATGAGGAACTCGTTTGTCCATTAAAAAAAATCATCATATATATTTAAGAGAATATATATGTTTATGAATCAAAATATATATTGAAAAGAATATATAAAATATTGCTTCATCTTAAGTAGTATTTTGAGCATAATTCTATGATACTGAATAAAATTTGAAATAGAATCTTGTCAAGAAAGACTTAATTTATATAGAAAACTATCTGCATTGGGGTTTCAAAAATATGATGGTGTAATAATTTACTGAGAATTTCCATGACTGAACACAAAGATGGTTGTGTTATTAACATATTATGTTTGCATTGAAATCACAGATTTGATCTCTCATCACAGTACTTTGGGCATGTGTTTCTATGAGAGCCACAGGTTGACCAATGGTTTGTAAATAGAATTTGGTGGATATAAACAGTATGGAATTATATCGTAAACATCATCATTTAATGTCTCCTTTTCCATGCTTGCATGGGTCAGGGGGAATTTGTTGAAGCAAGTTTCTAAGGCCAGATATCTTTTCTGTCATCAACTGTTACCTATTTCCAAGCAAGGTAATATTTCCCCATGTCCAACATGTCTTTCTCAGAATTCTTGAAACAAACATCACTTATATGATGATGATGCCCTTTTACAAGCATTACATGTCAAGACAAGGGTACACATAAACACACACATACAGATACATACATACATACATACATATGACAAGCTTCTTTCAGTTTTTTTTTTATCAAACCCACTCACAAAGCTTTAGTTGGCCAGGGGCTATGGTAAAAAAAAAACACTTGCCCCTTGTGCCATGCAGTGAGATTGAAACTGAGACCAAATGGGTGGGATCTATTAACATTTCTTTCAATTGTCATCATTGTATATATATATATATATATATATATATATATGTGGTGTGTGTGTGTGTGTGTGTGTGTGTGTGTGTGTCTTTGGGGATACACAATCAAACTGAACCCTACACCCTAGACTTCACTTCACATTGATAGACCATTAGCCAGATTTCTCTAAGAAACCCTCTATTAAGCTTAAGTGCATATCTATGTATGTATGTATGCATGTATGTATATTCCTCTGTGGGAGTGTATTAGATAGGTAGATTACATGGAAAAATGTGAGCAAGAAAAATAATATTCTTAAGATTATAAACCTGGAAAATTACAGGACAGGTTATTACACTTGGAAATGTTTAGGACAGCTATTACATCTGGTAAAGTACAGAACAAGAAAATTTTTACTTAAAATATTGCAGCTAAGAATAAAATTTTAAATAAAATATTTAGATTTAGAAAATATTAGCTTTTATTAAAACTAAAAATTTTATTACAAGTTATTACTTCTATTATTGTTACTTCTATTAAAAATAACTCAAAATATTTTTTGCATTTAAAGATATTCATTTAAAAAAAAAAATTATCAATTTAAAATTTGAAAATAGGTTATAAGAATAGTAGTAGTACACAGTTAGTACAATAAATAGAAAAATTAGTTATATATTACAGTAAAATCTACCTATAACAACAAATTCATAGCAAAATTTGCTTGAGTCACTTACATTATTGCCAAGTCTTCACATTTTTAGTCTTGACCCAATGCCTATTTTTTACATAATGCATTTGCCTACCATATATACTACTCTACTTTGCATAAAACTTTAACTTACATTGGTACTTCTGGCTCTCATTTTTAAGTATTCTAGTGTGTCAATATTTTAAAAAAATGATGATACTTTTTTTAATCATACTGTTATTTTGTAAATTAAAATCAAATAATTTTTAATATTCACATTTTATCCTTAGCTGCAATATTTTAAGTAAAAATTTTCTTGTTCTGTACTTTACCAGATGTAATAACTTGTCCTGAACTTTTCCAAGTGTAATAACTTCTCCTGTAATTTTCCAGGTTTATAATCTTAAGAATATTATTTCTCTTGCTTGCATTTTTCCATGTAATCCAAGTTTTTTCCAGGCTATGCTATTATGCTAATTAATAATGTGTCAAATGCATCAATTAGTGATGTCATTGATGATTTTTTCCTTACCTCAATGACACCAGTGATATGTATTAAAAGTCCCCTTGTAGAACTATATTCATAAAAAAGCATAGAACTATATTATCACCCTCAAATTTAAGAAACAAACACTCATAACGTTTTTCTTTTAAAACTTCATTGCATGAGATTGATACCATGAAATTCCTGAAACTGAACTCTTTCATTTAAGCTTAATTAAAATATAGTTTGCTTTTAAAATAAAAAAGTTAATTATACTTAAATCCAATTTTTTGCTATACTTATATTTTTTTTCATGATATTTACCTCACAACTTCTTTCATACAAATTTTTGTTGCAAGGTAACAAAACTATAGAATTCTTCATGCTTTCTTCTATCACTGAAGCTAAGATAAATATATTTTGTTATTTAGATCTAAACTTGATTGGTGGCATTACTTACTCTCCTATAACTTTGCTACAAATTTTGATGTAAACTTTTTTCTACTGGGTTAAATCTCAATTATTTTATGCCAAAATGTAGCTGGGAACCAGTCCTTTTCAAAAATGTTAACAGTTTTCAATTTGGTTAAGAACTGAATTAGTGACAAGCTCTGCAAGGTACTGCATGTGAATAAATTGCAGCCTTAAGAATATTGTTCAACTACTACCATAGTTGAATGATAAATAGAGCTATACTTTTCTAGCAAATGATTGCATGATAAAATTGAAGCAATTATATTGTGGAAAATCCATTTTCATCATCTAAAAGTACACAAAAATCTGTAAAATTTATGTTCTGTTTATTTCTTGAAGTGTTAAATATATTTGCACCACTGTGACATATATGTGTGTTTGTGAGGATGTGTGTATTCACACACTCATGCACATAGATATAAACAAAAATAAGGTAAAAACACACTCAGTACTGAAAACCGAGTAACACTGAGTGACATAATATATTAATTTCAAATTTTGGCACAAGGCCAGCTAGTTTGAGGGTTGAGGTAAGTCAGTTACATCAATCCCCAAAAAAATGAAAGGCAAAGTTAACTTCAGTGAAATTCGAACTCAGAATATAAAGACAGATGAAATACTGCTAAGCATTTCGCCTGGTATACTAACAATTTTGCCAGCTCGCCACCTTTTTGAGTGATGTAATATATTAGAAGCTGAAATTCTACAGAACATTTCTCCATTTTTTTATGTTGCCCATTTTCAGATATTTTCCATGAAATATACAATCAAAATATCGTACAGATGCTGATTTCTTGACATGGGATAACATCATCATCATCATCGTTTAACGTCCGCTTTCCATGCTAGCATGGGTTGGACCGTTCAACTGGGGTCTGGGAAGCCCGAAGGCTGCACCAGGCCAGTCAGATCTGGCAGAGTTTCTACAGCTGGATGCCCTTCCTAACGCCAACCACTCCGTGAGCGTAGTGGGTGCTTTTTATGTGCCACCGACACAGGTGCCAGACGAGGCTGGCAAACGGCCACGCTCGGATGGTGTTTTTTGTGCCACCGGCCACGGAGGCCGGAGGCGTGCCACCGGCACGGAGGCCAGGCGAGGCTGGCACGGCCACGATCGAATGGTGTTTGTTACATGCCCACAGCACGGAGGCCAGTCAATGCGATACTGGCTATGGCCACGTTCGGATGGTTTTCTTATGTGCCACAAAAATACAAATTCCATTGATGTTCATCGATTTTGATGTGATTTGATTTTCACTTGCCTCAACAGGTCTTCACAAGTATAGTTATGTGTCCCAAGAAGGAAGGTATGCACAGGTGGAGACTACGTCCCAGGTAGGGACCATGGGTTATGGCCTCACGTGTCCTGCCAGGTCTTCTCGTGCACAGCATACTTCCAAAGGTCTCAGTCTCTGGTCATTTCCTCGGTGAGACCTAAAGCGCAAAGGCCGTTCTTCACCACCTTGTCCCAGGTTTTCCTGGATCTACCTCTTCCACAGGTTCCCTCAACCGCTAGGGTGTGGCACTTTTTCACACAACTATCTTCATCCATTCTTACTACGTGTCCATACCAGCGTAGACGTCTCTCTTGCACACCACATCTGATGCTTCTTAGGTCCAACTTTTCTCTCAAGGCACTTACACTCTGTCGGGTATGAACACTGACATTACACATCCAACGGAGCATACTGGCTTCATTTCTTGCGAGCTTACGCATATCCTCAGCAGTCATGGCCCATGTTTCACTGCCATGTAGCATGGCTGTTTGCACACATGCGTCATACAGTCTGCCTTTTACTCTGAGCGTGAGGCCTTTTGTCACCAGCAGAGGTAAGAGCTCTCTGAACTTTGCCCAGGCTATTCTTACTCTAGCAGTTACACTTTTGGCACACCCACCCCCGCTACTGACTTGGTCACCTAGGTAACGGAAACTATCAACTATTTCAAGTTTTTCTCCCTGGAATGTGGCGGAAGATGGTCTCTGCGCATTTTCAGTCTTTATTGAACCAGAGCATCTGCCACATACAAAAACTATCTTCCTAGTTAGCCTTCCTTTGACATTGCTGCACCTCTTATGTGTCCATAGCTTACACTTGGTGCATCTTATAGAGTTCCTACCTACGCCTTTTCTACAGATCGAGCAGGGCCATCTACCTGAAGGCGTTTGAGATTTGTCTACCTTCCTACTTATTCAGCAATTAGAGCAAGGTCGTCAGCATAGAGGAGCTCCCAGGAGCATCCTGTCTTGAATTCCTCCGTTATTGCCTGGAGGACTATGATAAATAGGAGAGGCTGAGGACTGAGCCTTGGTGGACCCCAACCTCCACCCGGAATTCTTCACTGTACTCGTTACCAACCCTCACCTTACTAACAGCGTCCCTGTACATGGCACGCACAGCTCTCACTAATCATTCATCTATCCCTAGTTTCCTCATTGACCACCAGATAAGGGATCAGGGGTCCCTGTCAGAGGCTTTCTCTAAGTCAACGAAAGCCAGGTACAGAGTTTTATCTTTGGCTAGGTATTTCTCCTGCAGCTGTCTCACCAGAAATATGGCATCAGTGGTGCTTTTCCCTGGCACAAAACTAAACTGCATCTCATCTAGGTTGACTCTCTCTCTAATCATTTGGGCTATGACCCTTTCCGTAACCTTCATTACCTGGTCCAACAGCTTAATACCTCTGTAATTACTTGTATCTAGGGCGTCACCTTTACCTTTGTAGCAGTTGACTATTATGCTACTACACCAGTCATTGGGTATGACTCCTTCGTGTATCACCTGGTTAACTATACAGGTGACTAGGCTATAGCCGACACTGCCAGATATTTTGAGCATCTCAGCAGTAATTCCTGATGGGCCTGGGGCTTTCCCTGTCTTCATGCTTCCAATTGCCTTAACTACCATGGAACTGTCAACTCGGATAGCTGGTCCCTCTATTGGGTCGACATTCGGCAGACTCTCTTTATCCCATTTATTCTCTTTGTTGAGCAACCTTTCATAGTGGCATCTCCAAACCTCTCTCTTTGCATCCTCATTTAGCGCAAGTGAACCATCATCCATGTGAACACATTTCTCTCTTACCACATCACGATTCTCTCTCACACACTGTCTTGCAACACGAAACACCACAAGTCTTTGGTCCTCACGGCGCAGAACATTGGCAAATTTTTTCTTATCTGCTTCCCCTCTAGCTAAATATACCTGTCTCCTAGCTTCTCTGTTTGCAGTCTGATACAATTCCCTACAACTGCCTTTCCTCCAGTCCTTCCAAGCCTGTCTCTTGTCTCTAATAGCCCTGTCACCAACATTGTTCCACCACCACGTTACCCTGGGACGAGATGGGACTTTGCTCCATCCACAGATCTGGTCAGTGGCTCTCAGCAGATTGTCCCGTAGAAACCTCCAGTTGGCTTCCACATTATGTGATGCTATATCCCCTTCTATTTCATCGAAAGCTTCGAGTAGAACTTCTCTAAATCTCTGTCCATTTACAGGATCTTTAAGTTTCCAGACTCTTCTCCTCCAAGCTGGTCTTCTTCTTTGCAGCCATTTGACCCTGATCCTGAAGTCGCTAACTACTAATCTATGTTGAGGAGTACATTCCTCGCCTGGGAAGGTTTTGGCATTTATAAGCAGCCTTCTTTCCCTCTTTCTGGTGAGGATGTAGTCGATCTGGCTAGTGTGACTGCCAGAACGGTTGGTGACTAGGTAAGAGGTGGTTTTCCTGAAGCTGGTATTGCAAATCATAAGGTCATTTGCATCGCAGAACTCCAGCAGCCTGGTTCCCTCCTCATTGCGAGAACCAAAACCGTAGCCCCCGTGTATGCCATGGAAGCCCCCGACATGCCGTCCAACATGTCCATTGAAGTCACCTGCCACAAAGGGAAGGTCACTGTCATTTGTCAATGAGGTAGTCTGTAATAGGGTGTCATAGAATCAGTCTTTCTGTCTTTCTGGTAGCCCCGGCTGAGGGGCATATGCCGAGATAATGGTTGCTGACCTATGATAAAGCACTAGTCTAATCTTAAGTATTCTGTCACATACTCTGACTACCTCGACTACCTTATCAACCCATTTCTCTGCAAGAAGTATACCCACGCCTCCGACCCTGTCAGTGTTCCCTGCCCTGAAAATCTTGTACCTGTGTTCCTTGCCTGTGAGGAACCTAGTGGAACCTCCTCTCCACCTCACTTCTTGGATGCAGCACAAATCCACACGTCTCCGTTCAAGCAGCTCGACAATCTCACCAGACCTACCTTTCAATGTGCCAACATTGAGTGTGCCAACTCTGAGGGTGTGAGAGGTGTGGGCCTGTGGGACCCTGGGATGGGGGACAGAAGTGTCATGTACCTGTAAAGAAGACTTGCGATTGGCAGATTTCATAAAGAAACACTAGACTACAACCTTCATACACTACAGTTTTTGTGCTATATGATCGAATATACCTACTATGGGGGCGTGGGAGTGTCTGCAGGAGGGGGGAAGCACAAGTAGACTGAGGTACTAACTTCCGGTTTTGGTGGAGGGGGTGGGAGGGCGGGCGTACTGCAAAACAGCAAATGCCGAAATTATTTTAGGGAATTTTGGGAGAAAAGGAATACCCTGAAATAAAGGAGGAATATAGAAAATGTACTGAAAAAGACAAATAGGAAGCTAGCGGCATCATGTTTACAAGACAGAGAGATAAAAAAATATAGAGAGGAAGAAGATAGAGAGATAGATAATAGAGTGGGGAGAAGATATTAGGGTTAGATCAGCGCCTAATGGTAATGAACTAAGGTTAGAGTCAAAATATCTTAGCTGCACATTTCTGAGATCCGAGTTTATCATCCAAAGCAAAGCAGTGAGAATTGAGTAGAGGCAAGGACAGAGCAAACGCTGGTTTATATAGAGATTTGGGGATTTGGGGGCGGGGGACGATTGGTGTTGAAAATAGAGAGAATGTTTGTTACTAATCAAAGTCAAATTAAGAATGAATTATAGAAAGCAATATGGCATGAATGAAAATACATGCTTATATATTATTACAGTTATTGCTGTCACTGTTGTGGTCATCATTATTATTCTATGTTTGTTTGCCATACTGGTATGAGTTGGCTGAGTTGCTGTTGTCAATTTCAACATAATTGAGCATATTGCTTGCTTAGATGGATTGAAAGTCAATGTCATCCTTATTACAAAAAAATATGTATACTGACAATTGATATATATACATTGAGTAGGCCATCTGGGAGCTGTCCAGCTCCAATTGCCACAACAGACAGTTAGAGTCTGGCTAGCTCCATGTCAAACTGTCCAACCCATTCCAGCATGGAAAGCAGACTTTAAATGATGATGGTTGATATGTGTGTATGTGTGTGTGGAAAGAGGTTGTTCTTTCCTAGGGATATTCATCCAAGTGTACACCAGTTTAGCTCTATATCTATTAATGATACTTGGAATTCTACATATGCATATGTACTAGTACTTATCGTTGGTTTTTCTTTGATAATTATTACCTTACACTCTTGAAGTCACAGTTTTCGCTATAGATGTTTTCATCTTTTGGATACAAGAGAAAAATTTTAACAAAGCAAAGAAAATGGAGAATGTATGCACAGAATAATCAATATACATACATCATTCTTATCAACATTTAACACCCACTTCTCCGTGCTTGCATGGGTCAGACAAAATTTGTTGCAGATTTACAACATCTGGATGCCTTTCCTGCTGACAACTTTTCCGTTTACAACCAAGATAATATTTCCTTATGATCAGACAGATTTTTCAAGGAAGACTGGAAACAAACAGCCTTACATACACACACACACACACACACACAAACATGACAGGCTTCTTTCACCATGTCAACCAAATCCACTCACAAGGCTTTAATTGGCCTGAGGCAAAAATAGAAAACACTTGTCAAAGGTGCTGTGCAGTGGGACTAAACTTAAGACTACATGATTGGGAAGCATGCTTCTCAACCATAGAGCCATGAATACGTCTATGGACATAAACAAAAAACAAAAACAAAAAAAAAACAAATACAACAAAAAATAGAGATAGAAATGGTTGTTATGTTAATGCATACGTAATATTTTTTATTTATATTTAAACAGTTAGAAGTACATTATTATGAGGTAAGCATTTTGAAGAATGCAATAACCAAGCATTTTTAAACATTCATTTAATCCATTGTCATTTTGAAATACTATTGATAATTTCTCATATAAACAATTAATTTTCTCAAATGACATTAATTTCTCTTTTCAAACAGAGTCAATTTCTCTATTAGTGCTAAATGTAAGTTAATCAATCCTGCTAAAAACAAGATAGCAAGATTTCTTAGATTTCAATATATATATAATTACTAAATAAATAAAAATTAAATATAATTTCTCTTCTATTGTGAAATAATCATATATCTATATTAAATTGGTTTAGTTATGTCAATAAAGAACAATACTGCAAATTTATGCAAGTGTGTAAAGGGGGAGTGAGAAGTGGTTACAAACAGGGAATGGACAAGGCAGTGAATATTATGAAAAACCAGTGTCAAGGGGTTCTAAGTAGGGGAGGTAGAGAAAAGGAAAGTGTAGGTGACAACTGTAGAAATTAGGTGCTAATCTCTATGTTGTTGCAGTTTTAGAATATGCTATGTAGAGCAAGTGTCTTCTGTAGCTCTGGGTCAACCAAAGTTTTGTGAATGAATTTGATAGCCTGTCATATACATATATAGTATATAAATAAAAGAGGCAGGCAACAAGTTGCTTAGCCACATACTGAAAAAATTAGAAATAGCAGTCAAAGACTGTTTATTTCTATTTTCTACAAATGAGACTCCACATATGACATATCCTTGTAATTTACATATGCAAAACAGAAGGAAGAAATAACGAAAACAAAGTCTAACGGTTATTTACGAACGCGTTTCTAGATTAGGAATATAATAAAATATAAATTCCATGTCTTTCGTCAGTGTCAACTTCCACTAAAATAGATTTATCAAATGCTACGTACCTCCACTTCTCGATCAGGTGACATTGAAATAGTGGAAAAAAGCAAGCATAGGCCAAACCAATATATATATATATATATATATATAGGTACAGAGTGGCTGTGTGGTAAGAAGTTTGCTTCCCAACTACATGGTTCTGGGTTCACTCCTCCTGCGTGGCGTGGCACCTTGGACAAGTGTCTTCTATTATAGCTTTGAAAGAAGCCTATCGTATATATATATTATTATTATTATTATTATTATTATATATATATATATATATATATATATATATAGAGAGAGAGAGAGAGAGAGACAGATGTATTTGTGTGTCTGTGTTTGTCCCCACCACCATTAGCTGACAACCAATGTTGGTGTGTTTATGTCCCCATAACTTAGTGGTTTGGCAAAAGAGACCAATAGAATAAGTACTAGACTTACAAAGAATAAGTCCTCGGGTCGATTTGTTTGACTAAAGGCGGTATCCAGCATGGCCACAGTCAAATGACTGAAATAAGTAAAGGAATATACATATGTTAATCATAGTATACAATATTATAGGTCTATATCCTCTGATCTTACAAATTGCTCTCACATAGGGAGATAACAGCAGCAGAGTTAAATAATGCCATGTACTCTTCAGAGATGGAAGATATGGAAGAAAAATAAATCTCTGAGGAGTATGTGGTCTTACTTAACTATGTTGTTATCTAATATCCAGATATTTGATACCCAGTTCAATGCTGATTGATAAGATTGGCTACAATGGATCTACAATACTGTATTATTTAATTAAAATACCTACTCTGTTGACAAATATACAAGTGAATAGGTTTTTCTGAATTCTTAGATTTGGAACCAGGTGAAGGTTGACAACAGGAAGAGCATTCAGCTCTAGAAAATCTGCCTCAATGAATTTTGTGTGACCCACCAATGCAAGCTTGGAAAAATGGACACTAAAACAATAATGTGTGTGTGTCATCATCATCATCGTTTAATGCCTGCTTTCCATGCTGGCATGGATTGGACGGTTTGACTGGCTCCAATCTGATCTGGCAATGTTTCTACAGTTGGATGTCCTTCCTAATGCCAACCACTCAAAGAGTGTAGTGGATACTTTTTATGTGCCAATGGCATGGGAGCCAGTCAGGTGGCACTGGTATCAGCCACGTTCAGATAGTGCTTTTTACATTCCACTGGCACAGGAGCCAGTTGGGGCAGGGGGCTGGCATTAATCACGTTAGGATGGTGCTTTTTACGTGCCACCAGCATGGGGAGCCAGACAGGTGGCACAACGACCCATGCATGAATGGTGCTTACTGCATAATAATAATAATAATAATAATAATAATAATAATAATAATAATAGTCCCTGAAGTTCTGCAATTTTTTGAACAACCTGTACAGATGGTTTGTTTATAGTGATAGAATGCTTGTGCTGTACATAAGCTTAGTGCCTCCATCAAATCAACATTGCCTGTACAGACGTACAATGTGCCACATGTCAGATGTTGAGGTGATCACAGAGTACAATGCACTGCCTAGTCCAGGAATTGAATCCACAATCATGCGATCATGAGTGCAATACCCTAACCACTACGCCATCTGCCCTTACACATACAAACATGATACATACACATGCACATACACACACTCTTAAATTTATCTGTGGATCTTGCACAACCAACATAAGGCAATATTTTGCAATACTTTATTTTTTAATTCTTGTACAACATGAAAGTGAGATTCTGCTGTGTTTCCCAATACTTTTTAACCTCCATTTCTTCTTTCACTATAAATCTTCAAGCTTTCACTATCATCTTCAAGCTGACGTGGTTATTCAAAACATTTAAATGAACACTTAAAGTGAAAATTTATTATAAACATTCTGCTTTTTATTATAAATACAGCTTTAAACTTTATGGTTTAGTTTGAAGAAGGACAGAGTCTATCACCTTTCTAGGACCTCTGAGACTAGTGAGGGGAAAGGAAGAAGAAACCATGACTCATAGATTATTGCAGTAGAAAGCAATATAATAGGATATTGAGTTATCTTCAGACTGGAGACCTGATATGAATGCTTGCAACAAAGTAGATTCCACTAAAAAGCACCTAAGGGCCTGTTGTTGTTATTGATGGTGGTGATGGTGTTAAACTAGATAACAAATTAAGTCTACTGTCCAATGTATCTCTTTTCCTATAACAATAATGCAATTAAGTAATCTCCAGCTTTGAGTTCAAGTCTATACTGACCTCCAAGATAGAATGATATGAATCCAATATACATAACTTTTTCAGCATCTATAAAAGATGAGTGAAAAGTTGTGATTGGATGCAAGGAACAATAATTAAATGCTTACAAATACTCCTATACAATTTAGTGGGATGAGACAGATAAATAAACTAATTGTGATTAATTATTATGAATGGTTCAATGAAGAATTCCTCAGTTTATTCTGAAATATTCTAGTTCTGTCTTATAATGTTTTTCTATCAGGTCTGGCTGTGTGTTAGGAAGTTTGCTTCCCAGTCACACTGTGTGGAATCTTGGGTGAGTGTCTCCAAGCTGACCAAAAGCCTTGTGAGTGGATTTGGTAGACAGAAGCTGAAAGAATCTTGCTGCATGTGTGTGTTTTTGTCTCCTTGTCTTGACATGGCATGATAGTTGTAAATGATTGTCACTGACATACAAGCATCATCATTTCCAATATTCTGTGAGAACATGTCTGGCCATAGGGAAATATTACCTTGCTTGAAAAGAAGTGAGGGTTGGTGACAGGAAGGGTATCTGGACACAGAAAATCTGCTTCAAACAAACTCCATCCAACCCATGGAAAATTGGACGTTAAATAATGATGATGATGTTTCAGTAACTGATTCCAGAAATACAGTTGGAGAGCATCCTCTATTTCAAACTAATATAGTTGTAGAATTTTCTACTGACACGTAAACTTGGGATATAAATTTTTGAATTATCTTCTTTGTAACAGAGTTAAAGATTCCCTATTTTTGGCATCATTCCACTAAATTCAAGTTGTTTGTAGCTGTATAAAAATCAATAAGCAATTGGTTGCAATCATGAATTTAGTCACATGTACACAAAAATATATTTGTGTTTACATATTTATTCACATAAAATAGTACAAAGTTTGTCTATATAAAGATGTTCCAACACTTGATAGGTTTTCACGTATTATTACTATCTTTGTTTTATTACTATGTGAATGAATACATTGATATTATTTATCTATTGAGAGATAACTCTTTTTGGGGCGTATTAGTAGTGTGCATCATATGTCCTGAAAAGTCATTTAATAAATTTAATAAATTTATTAGTTTTAAGTAGACAATATCTTAATAATTTATTCTAACTTATTAAATTGGTGTTTAAGTAACCAATTGTAAAATATCTTTACTTAATTTGGGTTCTACAACCAGCTGACAAGACATCTATGTAATTTTTTAACCTGCTAGAAACAACAGCTAGATCTCCCTCAAGTTACAACCAACAGTCTTTAAAATAATGTAGAACACATTAGATAATTTTGTCTTAGATACATTGACTAAAAGATGAGTTGGTCATGATTAGAATGTCTTTGATTATAGGTTTGCTTAGCCACTGCTGACCTGTGGCTCAATAACTATAACAACAAATATAGCATAAGATTGAGTGAGTAATCAGTAGGGCCTACCTTTGCTAAAGTATGCTGCATGGTTGCTGTAATACCATACTTTAGATGGCCTTGTGTCTAAATTAGAAACCATTACTACACTGTGCTGTTCTTTTTGTAACTATATCTGAATCTATTTCTTATTTTCTGCTTTATTTGTAAGCATCATATAAACATTGCTAATTTACTTATAAACATTTCTAATTAATTTATTTTATGAACAAAATATCAAATTTACCTTTATGATATTTAGCTTGGTATACACATTGTGTCCCTATCTTTCTTTGCCATGTTAGGTAAACATTAACTCAGGAACTTCAGCAAAAAATTTAAGGGATATTACTTCATTTCTTTAACAGATAGAAACCAGTTACTTGCCAAGTACTTCAAGAAAATAGACAGACAAAGTTCTATTTTTCTCACATTAGTGAAGCAGTGAATTTTAATAATAAATTGTAAATTTTACTAATTAATTTGATTGATTAACTGACACATTTTTTCATTCTATTTAGCTATTTTATATGACTGCTTGAAAGGGATAACAGATACATAATTCATAAAAATCTTTTTAATAAAGATCTATAAAGTCAACTTGAGTAAACCAAAAAATTGCTATTCCATTTGTGATTCACATGGGGTTGTTTAGATAAATATTTACATATTTTAAGGAGTTATAGGGCATGTAATGTAGTGTTTTGAAAATTTATGAGTAAAACTAGCTAACAAATTGAATTGTCAAGGTGTATAGCTAAAAAATCGAATTGTCAATTGAATTTTCACATAAACAATTCAGTTATATAAATAGAGACATATTAAAATCTAAACACCATTGCTAATATAAACATTTAAAAAATATTTTTTTCTTGGTAAAGAGCTTTTTCTGGAAACATTAGTACTTATCTCCCCATGACATTCAAATGGTTTTAGCCAGTGCATAGTATCGCTAGTTTACTTGGATTCTAGTTTTTATTCATAGTTGTGGTAAGCAGATGAGAGTGAAATCCCTGCCAAAATAGAGTATCAGTTTATCTCAGAGACCTGATAAACTGAGTCAATGTAAAATTAAGTCTTATGAAAGTGTGAACTCATAGCCTTGTACCTCATCTCCTTTTACTATCTCATCAAAATTTAGAACTTTTGGCTTGTAGGATTTGAGAAAATATTTCATCTATACTATCTTGAGAATTAATAGTTGAGTGGATAAAGTATTGGACAACTTGTTTATAGATTGTAAGTTCAAATCTTATGGAGATATTTCATTGTTTCTGTATTGAATATCATTCTACTTTGTTTAGGCTCCAAGTTAATTTGAAAATGTTATCCATGGTAGACTAGAATTCTACCAGTTGTTAAATGTCATAAAACCAGAGCTCGTATACCATGGGGAAATAAGTATTGATGCATCAAGAAAAGTTTAAATGTTTGTGATTACTGGTTTCAAATTTTGGCACAAGGCCAGCAACTTTGGAGGAGGGGCTAAGTTGATTACATTGACCCTACTCCTCAACTGGTACTTATTTTATTGACGCCGAAAGGATGAAAGGTAAAGTCAACTTTAGTGGAATTTGAACTCAGAACATAAGGATGGACAAAATGCCGCAAAGCATTTGGCCTGACATGATAACAATTCTGCCAACTTGCCACCTCTATGATATTGTGAGCAATATAGGTTCTAATACCTCAATATTTACTGAGGTGCTTGTATAATTTTGCTTTGAAAGTCTAATTTTTAAGCTGATTCTAGTTAAGAACTGAGAAGAGGCAGCTGTTGTAGTGTCTATATCGTGTATCAAATATACAATGTAGGATGTTGTGAGGAAATCATTATTTTAATGACTGTCATATTAGCATGATAAATCACAAATAAACTGTGGTGTTTCATTTTGAAGACATCTGTACAGCAGAGTTGCAATACTGTGTACAGTAATATTACATTGATGGTAGTAATAATACCTGCAATGCAAAGGTAAGCTGCTTTTATAGTCTAATGGATGAAAGTTATTTTAATGTTTAGAACATTAAAAATTGTTCAAGATCAAATATGTGAAGAAAAACAATATTGATTGCAGATACTTTTTTTAGTGGTAAGTATGAAAAATAACTATGTGTATTTTACTCGTGCTTGGGGTTTTCACTAAAAGTATAATTACACTGTACCAGCTGAAATATTCAGGGTTAAATTACTAAATAAATACACAGAAATGCATACCTATGTATGCAAAATAGAAAGAGAAGTGTTTAGAAATTAGACAATTATTAGGTGTCATATAAATGATAAATGCTACTTTTTACATTTACAGCATTAAAAATCAACAGTGCTATATCAAGATCAAATATGTTGTGAAAAAATAAAATATATTAATATTTTTCTTTTGCAACTACAAGAAATAAATATGGATTCTTTATTCTCACTTAGATCTTCAGTAGATGTATAATCAAGCTATACCTTACCAAAATATTAGCGACTGAATCAATGCATAGTAAAGATAAAATTTAGAATATGGTTACTGCTTTGATTATGAATTATATATAGCAGAGATGTAGTTGTAGAATGATATTAATTAAACTAGAAAATCATCATCATGATATTTCTTTTACTGCAGTGAACACAGTGTAGAAGAATTACAATTTTGAGTGTATAAAAGAATTACAATGCAGAGTATTCCAATGCAGGCTGTGATATTAAACTTGACTGTAGCAAAACTGTGGAGTTCAGAATTTGATTCTGATTCTGGTTTGAAGCCATTTTAATTTACTCACACTTCTAGTGCTTATTAGTAATGCATGAATATCACAATTTCCTACTTCCTCACCTCTAAAATGCAGAAAGTTAGTAACAAGTCAAAAATCAGAAGCTGATATTAAAACTTATCTGATTATCTCTAGAGAAAGGCAAGTAGAGTAACTAGAAGGTAAGACAACTGAGTAAACATGAATATTCTCAGAATGTGAGCAGGCATGTTTAATCTTTTACAAACCATATTTCTAATGAAACTCACTATATACTTCAGTTAATTTTGAAATTAATAGAATTTAAAGGAATTTTCATAAAATAACTAACTTATTTAAGCAGAACACATGATATTCTTCCATAAAATTATGATGGGCACTTTTGAATTAATTACAAACACTTTAAAATGATAGGTCTTATTTTCATAGGACCAGAGGGAGTTTCAAACACATTGGTATCAAAAGGGTTCAGTAATTTAAAACTATATTCTGTATTCTTCTTGTGTTGGTACCAGTTGTGTAGCTGCTCATATTGTGGAGCAATTATTTTTCTCATCTCATTTCTTTCCCACAATGTCAGGGTTAACATAGAAAAGAACTACAATTAGTCTGAAATTTTGGGAGCAGTGTTCCAACATACAAGGATCTTTATTTTGTTTGAAATTTCTACCATTGAAATTGGCAAGATACTAGGAGTGGAGAGAATTTTCCAATTTTATCGCTTTTGGTAAACTGTCTTTAAAAATGGATGCAAAAGGTTAAAAGAGAAAAACAAAAGTAAAAAAAAAAAAAATGTCAAATTATGATACATCAGGTTTGAAAAGTAGAATTTTGTATGTTGTGGGAAATGAGAATTCTGATGGTTCACAGAATGCAAACACATTTGTTATGATCTTATATCTTTAAGAAAGTCTTCTTTATTAGTCAGAAACAAAGGGAAGAGGAACCTTTGGTAAAGAATTACCTATTTATAATACATTTTTGTCCTATTTTGTACATTATACACACATGTATGTATTTAACACTGATTACTGAAATATTTCATGAGTAATATGAAATTGGGCCTACATTTTACACCTAGTCTGAGCTTGTTATCATTTGAAATGAAGCCTATATTTCATATCTGGCTTGGGCCTGTTACTAGTTTTGCATAACCCTGACAAGATGCAGGCAGAATGTTTTTGTTGAAGCAGATTGCCACTAGTTTTTACAGACTCTGGGTTCTGTGTGAGGTTATAAATTTTCTGCCTTACATTGAGATACAAACTAGTGAGCTTCTCAGCCCATTAGTAGCTTAATGTAGGCAGTAAAATCTCAGTTAACAGTCTGCATCATGGCTTAGGTTTCTGACTGTAGCTCTTTCATTTTATGTGTTCCCCTGATGTACCTGGGAATGACATGAAAATCGCAACTGCTATTCTCATTAAACAATTCAGATCACTGACAGCAATTATGCACACATGTGAGGAGTAAATAAATACCATTTTTTAAATTCTAATGAATTGATTAGTACCTCCATCATAATTTAACATGCTTAAAGTCAATACTGAATAACTTTTTAATTACTTTAAATTTACACAGGTACTATAGACTCTCAAATCAACCAACAAAGGAGTCTGTGATTCTTCAACTTGTTAGAAACAACAGCCAAATTCCCTCAAATCTTAATCTATCATCTTAAAAAAAGGCACATTGGAATATATAGAATCCTAAATACAGTATACCAGAGAAAAGAAAATAAGATTGGTTGGACATGGTTGAAATGCCTTTGAGCACAAGTCCATTTGTTTAATCAAGACTGACTTGAGGTCAAATAATAATAACAGTTACACAAATGCTTGACTTGTATTTTAAAAATATCACAATACTCTATCTCATATTACAGGTATTACTGCTCTGTTAAATGTTAATATATTTCTTTATCAATCAATAACTGCTTCTGATATCATTCCATTTTAAAGAATACAGGTCACCTATTTATAAAAGACTAGGTTTTCAGATGGTGCTTTCTAAGTTGAAAGCTTTCTAAATCAGATTTAATTTCTTTTTTCATTTTTGTATTTTCCATACATTATCTCGATAAAAATACTATTGTCCTTTTTAATGAACAATAGAATATCTAATTTCAATTGAATAAAATAATTAGTTTACAATTCCTGCATGGGTTGAATGTCTCTAGAAGTTTAGAGGTTTGTTGGAACTGTTATGCAATTACTTTTACAAAAAAATTTACAGAAATTATTTAGTCATATCTAACATAGGAATGAGACTAAATATGCAGCAGTGTTTTTTTTTCTTTTTTAAGCTAAAAGGGATGTCTTAGGTTGTTGCAGTAAACTATTAATTGGGATTGAAAATTTATCATATAAATTAATCCTTTAACATTTAAACTGACCATATTCAGCCCAAAATATTCTACCTGTTTTACATGCAAACTGACTAGATCCAACTCACCTTAGAATATTATTCTAAAAATAAACAATTACATCATTGAAATCTCAAGGCTACAAGATAGCGGAATTAATTCAAAACAATGTGAATAAATAATCATCGCATTTGTCAAAGTATTCTGAATGCTAAATAGTTAAATTCTCTTTCATGAGTCATTCAAAGGAGGAAAGGCAGCACCTAAAGCCTTTTCAGAACCTTCCAGACTGAGGACTTGGCCTGAATGGTTGCAACAAAGTATATGCTACTAAAAGTATTCATCAGTCAAGTAGTGATGTTAAACAGGGTGACATACTAAGTCTACTATCTAAGAACAGAAACAATCTCATTGTTTGGCAACCAATTCCATTTCCCAAATTCCACTCACCAAGCTTTGACACATGTAAACTATGACAGAAGACACATTTCTGGAGTACTGTGCACCCAAAACAACATAGTTGTGAAGGAAACTTCTTAACTACACATACCTAACCCTTTTGATACCAACTTGCCCAAGACTGCCCTTGAGCCTATGGCTTAAACAACCTGTTTTAAAGTGATCTAAATTAAAATTTCATGTTAATTAATTTGTTTAAACACCAGCTTAATAATGACAAAGTTATTTTTTTACTAAATTCATTGTTATTTTCCAACTAAACTGAAAGAAAAATAGTGTATTTCAACAGAAATGTGGTAACAAAAGCAGTAAAGTTAAATTTTAAAAGCAATCTCTGTACCATAATTAATGACCAAGCAAGTCATCACCTAACTTAACTATTTTACAAATTTTCCTCAAATTTAGGTGCATATAGGCACAGGTGTGGTTGTGTGGTAAGAAGCTTACTTACCAACCACATAGTTCCGGGTTCAGTTCCACTGCATGGCACCTTGGGTAAATGTCTTCTACTGTAGCCCCTGTAACATAGTGGCTCAGCAAAAGACACAAATAGAATAAATGTCAGACTTAGAAAATAAATGGAAGTCCTGGGGTCAATTTATTTTACTAAAACCATTCAAGGTGGTGTTTCAGCATGGCTGCAGTCAAATGACTGAAACAAGTAAAAGATAAAAGATAAATATTCATTCTAATTGAGTTATAGAGATTTGGATGAATGAACCCATAGGTATTCTTTCATTAAAGGGATAGCACAATGTTAATGATGTGGTCTGAATATATGACTGATTAATTAGTAGTCCACCTCCTTCATCTTACAATCATATTTAATGATTTTGAAAGGTAAACTATTTAAAAAATCAATGGTGTGATTTATAAAAATTTTTTCCATTAACTGGGGAGATTAAAATCTTAAAGTACTTGTAAACTCTTGAAAATTCATGTAACCTAGTTTTAGAATTAATATATGCATTTTAAAAGCAAACACAGACACTACTATAATTTTGGGGGCCTGTAAGCAGGTAGGCTGATTACATTGACCCCCCAGTGCTCAACTGGTACATATTACATCATCCCTGAAAAGATAAAATGCAAAGTTGACCTTGGTGAAATTTGAACCCAGAATGTAAAAATAAATGAAATATTGCTAAGTATTTTGTCTGGCTTGCTAATGATTCTGCCAGTTTAATAATAATAGCAATAATAAATAATAATAATACCCTACGACCTAAGTGTATAGCAAAAGTTAGCTTTACTTGGAACTGCAGGCATATTGCATAAAGTATTGTCTGTCTGAAGTTGTTATGACTTAACATTCAGTACAAATCTCCCATACACATATCTTCAATCCACAACAACATGATATTGGATACTGTGCAACATCTTCATTGAAAATAATGATAATCTTTTCTAGTATAGGCACAAGGCCTGAAATTTGGGGGAGGGCTAAGTCGATTATATCAACTCCAGTACTCAACTGGTACTTAATATATATACCCTGAAAGGATGAAAGGCAAAGTCAACCTCAGCGGAATTTAAACTCAGAACATAGCAATGAGTGAAATACCACTAAGCATTTTGTCTAGCATGCTAACGATTCTGCCAGCTCGCCACCTCCAGTAATAATAATAATAATAATAAATAATAATAATAATAATAATAATAATAATAATAATAATAATATGCAAATGCTTTTCATGAACAAAAGGAAAAGTACTCAACATGTTGTGACCTTGTTTATTATAACAGTAATTTATAAAGAGATCCATCCATCTGATGAATGCTTCATTAAGCTCATTTTCTCCCCATACACATACATATTATATGTTTATGTCCATGCCTCCGCATACACTCTGTCACTGACACACCTCTTCCCCACAACCCATCTTCCTAATACCTCTTCTATTCCCGCCACCGAAGCTCACCACTTGCTGTGTCCTCATCCCCTCTATCTCCCACTTTCCCTTCACACCCTTGCAAACCTACCTGTACACAATTTGTCACTGCTGAATCCCTTCCCCCAACGACATATCTTCCTAACACCCTCTCCCTCTGGTTGTGTCTATTTACTACATTCCCTCTGTTTTGCTGTCCACTCTCCTTTCCAAATCTCATAAACTCACCCTATCCAATCCTCTGTACCACTTCAGTTATATACACTTCCCTGTAACTTGAATATACCCTACCTCTGTCATATCTTCACCTTCCTCACCTCTTCCTTCTCTTTCCCTCCTCTTTCTCCTATTGAAGTAGCCAAGTATCTCCTTTACTGCAAGACACCCATTTCTGTCCCTCCATTCATACTCTAAACTTTCATCTCGGGACACAAAGCCACCTCCCTCAATACTACCCACCAATCAGTTGAGGGGCCTTACCTTATAAGTTATTTAGTGACCTCACTATTATGGTGCCACATAAAAAGCACTTAGTAGACCCTGTAAAGTGGTTGCATTAGGAAGGGCATCCAACCATAGAAACCAAACCAAAGCAGAGAGTAGAGTTTGATGCAGTTGTCTAACTTGCCAGCTCTTGTGAAACTAGCATGGAAAATGGACATTAAGTTATGAATATGATGATGATATATAAAACAGTAGAGCTTGCTACAGCCTTCTAGTTCACCAGCTCCTGTCAAACATACAAGCATACAAACATCAAAGACGAAAATGGGTGTTAAATAGTTATCATGTGTGTGTGTGTGTATCAGATGTTAAATGATGTGTGTATATATATATATATATATATATATAATCATTACAGATATAGGGTAAATAATTATCAATTTAATAATTAATAAATTTTACCAAGTAGTTTCAGTATAGAAAAAAAACATTATCGGTAAAAATTTATTCGAAAAGTTTTTTTTATAATTATAGACACACACAGTCACACACACAAATACATGTAAAACAATATATTATATTAGCTAAAGAGAAAGGTATACTATTTCTACGAAAATAAACAATATAGATAGAAGCAGAAAAAAATTAGGTGAATCATTCAAACAATGTAGACTAATTTAATAAGAATAAATTTCAGAAATACAGAAAAGTGTGCTAATAGAACTGAATTGAAAGAAAAACTAAATAAAACACACCCATCCCCTTTCCTCTGCCTTCATGAATGAGGCATTTGCTTTCTTCTATTAAAATTTTGAATATTTAAATATATAAGCATTTAAAATGGTGGCGTGTTTTTTTCTAATAAATAATTTTATTTAATGATAAGTAAAAACATAATTATGTTTAATGATAATAATAACAATGACAGTGATGATGATGTTGATAACTCAAAACACAAACAGAAATGTATTTTGGATTTTGGTGCTAGCATCTAAACACCCAAGAGACAATAACATGGATAAACTTATTGCATTACAGAAATTAATTATTGAATTAAAGAAACAGTTTACCAATAGCCTGGGGAAAATTCTAGATCAGATCCCAAGTCTTACATTTCAGTGGACCACTGATTTCTGTCTATTAATCTACTTTGGTAATTTCAGAGCGGAGATTGATATCCGATGTCTTCCATGGATGATGTCAGAATGAAATGGGCAACAGTGACAAATGAAATTAAATGAAAATGAAATTTCCAAGGAAGACATTCACTTATAACAAAAGCAGACTTTTAGTTAGTTGATAAATGATAATAGAAGTGCAGGATGCTTTCATGAACCAAGGGGCTTTTGAAACTGCTGTTTGATTCTGAGCCCAGTAACACTAAGTGGTGGACGGATGGAATCATAGCAAGTTTCACAAAGTGCTGGGAGGAAAATGACCTTACTATCATAACCGGATGATTAATCACTATAGAAGGTTTTTCCTTTTAAGACAAATTGCACTTCCAATAAATCTGGTACGTATTTCTCACAACCAGGTGAATGAGTAATGGTAGTGGTAATGAGTAATGGTTGTAACGAGTAATGAGTAATGGTAGTTGTAATATCAATGACAATACAACTGTGTCATTGTACTAGGCCAAGGTACTATACAGTAACTCAAGATATAAATACATTGCAGGAGGCAAGTCACAAGACTTGAAATCAACAGAGTAAACTAAAGAAATGTATGTTAATGTTGCTGTTGCATGTTATGCTGCTGTTGCTGTGACTTATGTATGTTAGTGCTGCTGTTGCTGTGACTTAATTCTGAGTTTTCAAATAAATTTTTGTAATAGTATTTGAACAACTAACAAGATAGAGAAAACTTAAAAAACAAAAACATGCTGAATGAAACAAACTAATACAGCATATGAAACCAGACCATGATACAAATATCACAGACAATGAGCTATTAAAAACAACATAAGAAAAAGAATCCAAAGACCAATGAATAGAATGAAGAGGCATAAACAAAAGAAGAATCCCACACTGACAGATGTAAAATAATAGTTACACCAAGTAACAAAGTTCTTGCTTGATGATTGCTTTAGTATGAAACTCAACTCATAAATATTTATACTGACATTTACAAATAAGTGAATAAGAATATCTAGATAAATAAATTTGAATATTTATATATGTAAACATTTTTAGACTTTCTACTGTTAAATCTATGAAGAGAATATAGTATTTATACTTCAGTTATATTGACTGATATAAACAATAATATGCCCTATTTAGAAGTATAACACAAGGACTACATCTAAATTTAAACTTATACCTTAGTAGCCCAAAGCTATAGTGGAAGACATTTGCTTAATGTATCACACAATGGAGTTAAAGCTGTGTCTATATGGTTGGGAAGCAAACTTTTTAAACACATAGCCACACACATGCATATAGTTTGTTCTTTTTACCTTTAGTTTTCCACACTAGCATGTGTTAGATGACTATTACAGAGACAGTGTTTTGCAGGCATTTTCAAGTTAGTAATTATAATATTAGATGAGTAACATAACTATAATACCACTAATGGATGCAGGCAGGGGTTTTAGATGTTCATTTCACAATCCTAAGGTCTTGGGCTCAATTCCTCAGCATAATATAGTACAAGTGCCTCTTAGCATAGCTTCAGACTAATCCATTTGTTGTGAGTGAAAATGTAGGCCACTTGTAACTCAAAGGGCACAAGTGTATTTATGGAAGAGTACACATGTGTCTATGGAATATTCAACCACTTATTTATTTATATGTATGTATGCATGTATTTGTATGTATGCGCGTGTGTGTGTGCATGTGTATGTATATGTATATCCTTTTGACCCTTTGTCAAGAGGATTATCACCTATGTAGCAAGAATCTTTCCTGCTATTTTACAGAAACAATAGTTCTGCAAGCAGTACACTTGCAGAGGAAGCCCCAACCTTTACTGTTTACTTTGCAACCAGCACTACACTGCAATGCACACACTAGTCAAATTTCTTCCACTTCTATCTTCTTGAGATCCACCACCATGCATACATAGATCTCAGGTGCAAACATACTGGTGACCTATACACCTCTGTCATCTACTGGTGGTCTCTTGCCTTGCAGAAATTTGGAGAAAGCAATGTTGTCACTCTTGATATTAGCAAAGATTTCAATTTCTATTCAAAACTGCTCTCAGAAGGGCTCCACTTATCTCTAATCCCTCGGGGCCATAGATCCCAGTCATGTTGCACTATTGCTGCAGTGTGTTGACAGAGCTTTTTCTGTTCCTCACTCTATCAAATAGAGCATGGCCGAGGATTTTGTTATGTTTTTGACTCTCTTCCTCCTATACATCAATTACTTACTTGTTACCACATCCAACAACACTAACCCTTATATAGATGACACAACCTTTAATTCTTCCCTAACTTCCCCAATCACAAATCATGCACTTTCAAGAGATACCACATGCCAAACTCACACAGACTCCATGAAAAGAGACCTCTGTAAATATATTTACCAATGTAAATATTCAAATTCAGTTTCTATATGTAGATATACATCTATACTTACTTGTATGTGTAATTCTATACTTTAATACTTACTTGAATTGAATTCATATACAAATGTATGTATCTATACTCAAGTGTGCAAATATTTACATATGTAAATACTCAAATTCCAATATTTAAATATATTATATACTTATTTCCATATGTAAATACTTAAATAATTCTTAAAACTGAACACATACATCACACAGACACTGGCCTGAAAATTAGTGCTGCTATGTTGCTTCCCTTAATATTTCATATATTAGTGCTTCAACAAATAGAGATGATAAAATAGGTACCAGTCAAAAATAATTACTGGGGTTGAAATAATCAATTAACTCCTTGAACGTCATGCCCCAATATGGATACAGTCCAATAACTTGAAACAGTAAGAGAATAAAGAACCCTGAAAGTAGCTGGCAGTCCAGTCTTAATTACTGAATTTATGAGGTCTCTTGCACACCTGTCAATAATAGATGAACACTAATTTCATATTCTATTATAATTTAATAGCTAACATCAAAATTAAATTACAACTATAACATACTGTCAAGGAGCTAATGAAAGAGCTTCTATGAAGTTACTCAAACAACTAGAAATGGTAGTGAAATCTATCTAAAATTAGACATTGTTATTTTAAAATGAAGATGGAGACTTTAGGCACTTTAAATAAAGAAGGATACTTCAGAAAACGTTATACTTGATATACAAAAGAGATGGGATAGTCATGGCTAGAGTGTCTTTATTTATAAATCTGATCAATCAAAGTTGACCAAAGGCCAAACAACAAAAACAGTAACATAGGTAACAGAAAACAAAACATCGGTGTGTGCTTGCACTTCTTTTGTCAACCAGGAATGTGATAATTTTTTCAGCTTCCATTTGGTAAGAGGGTACTGTGTTTAATGTATTTCTCTCCTACTGTTGATATTATTATCTCTTCTTCTTCTTTTTCTTCTCTCTCTCTCTCGCTCTGATAAGAAGCAGGTGTTGCTGCATGGTAAAAAGTTTGCTTCCAACTGCATGGTTTCAGGTTCAGTCTCACTGCTTGGCAACTTAGGTGTTCTCTACTGTAGACCCTGGATGACCATGGATTTGAGTGGATTTGGCAGAAGGAAGCTGAAGGAATCCCAGTGTGTTGTGTGTGTGTGTGTGTGCATGTGTATGCATATGTGAGTGTGCTACTGTCTCTTTGCCTTGACTTCACATAATAATCGTGACCAAGTGCCACCATCATGCAAGTGCTGTCTGCTTCCAATCTTTTGTAAAAACATGTTTGGTTTGTTAGCTTCTCTACGATGAAAGTGCATAAAAAATCCAAGAAAAGTGGTAGTAGTGGTTTACATAGCAGAAATTATACAGCTTGGGTAATTTTGTAATATAGAATTTGAGAGAAAAGAAATTATGAAACATTATAACATTCCCAACCATGAAACAAGTAATACAGGTTGCTGTTGCTTAGTTCTTAGTATCCTTATAACCAGTCTCTCAATTGTATAATTGTCTAATCACATCTGGTAAGAAAATAAGTAACAAGTATTACAATACAACACGTGATAACAGCATAACTTCATCGTTACAATATGGAAAGTTTTACATAACTTTTAAATAAATTGATACACACACATGCTCACACACCATCATCCTCATCATAATTATCACTTAACATCTACATCTCCATGCTTGCATGGGTCAGACAGAATTTGTTGAAGTAGATTTTCTATGGCTGCATGCACTTCCTGTTGTCAACCCTCACTTGTTTCCAAGCAAGCTAATATTTTCCCATAGCTAGACATGTTTCTCATGAAACATGGGAAATGAACTGCTTGGCTTGTATGACAATGATGGTTTTACAATCATCATGTGATGTCTAAACAAGGGTGCACACAAACAGATAGACACACATACATGATATATATAATATATGCATTTAACACACACACACACACACACACACACACATACATACATACATACATACATACATACATACATACATGCATACGTATATCTGATGGGCTTCTCTAAGTTTTGGTCTTTCTGTCTACAAATCTACTCACATAGTTTACAACATTAACTATACCTATGATTTACATACACTTGCGTAAAATGAGAAACAGCTTCCTTTCAAATATAATATATTACAAACATTACCATATTCAAGTTTTATCCTTTTTTATTAAGAATCTTTCATGAAGGACTAATAAAGAAATATGAAAAATTCTTAAGAAATAAAAGATCAAATTTGAACATAGTTATATTTTTAATGTAACACACATGTTGAACTAGAGATTGATCAAAATCCACAAAACTAAGTAAAGTGGCACAGAATCAACTTGTTGAGAAATACATTTAACTCCCACAATATATGTTGAATACTATTTTCTTTCCTTTCTACACCTTCATGCATATCTGATCCATAAATGCATGGAAAATTGGATGTTAAAATGATGATGATGACCTATAACAAACTTCAGCCCAATTTACATCTACTCAATTTCACTCACAAAGCTTTGGTTGATCTGGGGTTAGCCATGGTAAAAGACACCTGAAGTCATGATGAAGGATGAAATGTCATTGAGTGGGATCAAAACCAGAACTGCATACTAGCAAACTGCATTTGTTAATGAGCCATGCCGGCACTCACAAAGAGAAACATGCACGCTGGAGGGGACATGAACTGCAAATCTATCACATATCTATCACTTACTGAGTGACTGCATTATTGATTATATAACGGAGTGCTTACATGTGTAAAAAGAAAACAAATATGACTGTTTAAGATTAATTAATAACTTGCTAATGGTATAGCCAGCTGTAGAACCATCCAATATATTCTGTTCTTCAATACATAAATTCATAGGTCTGAAAATCCAGATATTTCAATAAAGTATGGGAGGAAATGTTTTCGGTTGGATACCTTTCTCCACGTCAATCGTTCAACCTTGAAATAGCAATTACTTTTCATCGAGCTAGACTGAGACAAATATAACAATGTTATAGAGATGGGGGTGGTGTTAGTGTTGATACAAGTAGTCATATCAGTATTACTGTTGGTGGTGTATGAAGTAATAGAATTAGTAGTAGAAGCAGCATTGGTGGTTATTTGAATGATAAAGGTTCTGGTAGCAGCAACAGTATCAGTAGTAGCAAAAACAGTGGAATATTAGCTTTTTAGTAATAAGGGTGGCATTGTAGCAGTGGAGGTGAGTGTGGTATAGCATGATAATATAGAGTATGGTATGATCAATGTTGGAAAAATCATCCACCAAGTATGAATTTTTAGTTAGGGGAAAAAAAATGAGATCCAAACTTTTTTGAACATGCTGCTTTTTTTGTGATTAATGGAGATTGGAATTGGCAAATCAATAGGGAGATATTGATGGTGAGGAAAACGCAATCACATACTTACATACCCACACATATATGCACTTATAAACCTGAATCAATAACAATAAAACGGTTAATTACTTCAATTTAAAACAATAACTAATTCAATGACGATAACAACAACAACAACAATAGTAGTAGTAGTTGTAGTAGTAGTAATAATATTAATGATGATGATGATTTCTTTATAAATAATAATATTAATGATTGATCAAAATCCAATACTTTTCCGATGAGCAACTATTGCCTGTAAACATCGTATTTCTGACAGCTTTCCTTATCTTTCCAATTCATTAAACCATATTTTAACATAAACAATCTCACCAGACAGTCTTTAGGTTGTTTACTTCACATCACAGTAACAATATAATGTGGTACCTTCAGACCAAGCCTTTGTCTAATATTTATTTAGGATATAATATATATATATATATATGTATATATATATATATATATATATATTGTATATATATATATACATTTGGAAAGAATGAGCAATTGGTGAGGGATAATGTAGTTTTTAGATAGTAAAGAAAATTTAGCATATAGGACAAAATTTTTGGCTATGTAAAAAGTTTGCGATCATTATGAAATGTTACTAGCGATTACAAAACTTAGCATTTTAAATTGCAATGCTTTGAATAATATATTGTTAATGAATAGAAGGAATATGATAAACTGGTTTTAAAGAAGTGATACTTATTATCAGCAACTACTCAAAAATATCAGCAAAAGTACTTTTTGCTTTTAAAGTAAAATGGTAGGGCAATAATTATCTGAAATGCTATTTAAAACTAAGACTGCTTTGACAAAAATATACAAAATAACAATTATATGCTAATGACAATGTTTCAAATAACATAAAAAATGTTCCTACAAATACACATGCGAATATATACATACCTATATACACATGAATGTGTGTGTGTATATATACATGTATATATATGTGTGTTTGTGTGTGTATGTATGTAAATATGAAGGTATGTATGTGTATATGTGTGTGTGTGTATATATATGTATATATATATATGTATGTGTGTGCATATATATATATGTACATGTATATATATATATGTGTGTATGTATGTGTATGTATATGTATGCACATGCATATATGTGTGAGTATATATGTATATATGTATGAATGTTTGTATGCATATTTATATATATATATATATATATATATATATAGGTATGTATGTGCGTGTATACATTCAAAGGTATAAGGGTTAAGAGGCATGTATGTATATTGATATATGTGTGTGTATATATGTGTATGTATATATATATATATGTGTGTGTGTGTACATGTATATACATATCTGTGTATTTATGTGTATGTACACCTATGTATGTGTATGCATGTATGAGGTTTTAACTGTGTAAATGTGGTACAAATCTATATATGTATCTATGTATATGTAAATATTTTACTGTATGTATATATATGTACATATATATGTGTGTGTGTGTGTGTGTGTGTGTGTGTGTGTGTATGTATATATATATATATATATATATTTATATGTGCATGTGTAAATATGTGTGCATGCATATGTATGCATTATGTATCTATATGTGTGTGTGCATATATATATGTGTGTATGTATATATGTGTATGTATATATATGTCTGTATGAGTGTGTGTGTATACATATAAACATGTCTGAGTGTGTATGTATATATATGAATACATATATGCATGTGTATGTGGATATATACATATATATGTGTGTGTGTGTATGTACAACAATACTGACCACTCCAAAATATTCCATTTCCTTATTCTTGATAGACTTAAATCTTCTCCCCACTGTTCTTAGTTACTATTAATCTTATTTTTTATTTGTAATTTCATTTTTATTTATATATTTATTAATTTTTTCTTGATTTCATTTACTGTTTTCCTCTTCCTCTCTTTCTCCTTCCTTCCTTGTTATTGTTGTTGCTGCTGCTGCTGCTGTTCTTCTTCTTCTTCTTCTTCTTCTATGCTTTTGTATTCTTTATATATATAGTAGTTTATACTTTTTATATTCTTTTCTCTTTTCTGTATATTTTCTTTTTGTATGCACATGGTATAAGGGTTAAGAGGAATGTATGTATATTGATATATGTGCGTATATACATATATATATATATATATATATGTGTGTGTACATGTATGTGTATGTATATGTATGCACATGCATATACGTGTGATATGTGTGCTTAAATGGCAAGAAAATATCTTTTGCCATTTAAGCAGCCAGTAACACATATATATTTCAGTTTGAAAACAGCCACTTAAAGCTCGAAGCTCATATTTGAGTAACTCACTGTCAACTCACTGTTGTACTGTTGAATTACAAATAACGCTCATCTTGTATCCTCGGTTGACTCTACAGCTTCCAAGACTACAATTGTATTCGTCTTGGCTTAGGAAAAATGACTAAATTGTGGGGATTAAGCCCCCATTAAGGGGTCTTACTAACCTCCTAAGAATTTGAAATACTGCATTTGTGCCCAATACGTATGGTTAAAATTTCATCAACAGCAAAAATATATGAATTTTCATGGGGGTTAGGGTCTCATTTATGCCTTTCTCACTTCTAAACATATATTGCATTACATCCACCCTTACGCATAGAATATAATTTCCAAATTTCATAAAGATCTATTCAGTACTTTTGACCTTGTTTTGGACCATAAAAAAATGACTAAAATTTGGGAGTCAAGGCCCCCATTAGGGGATCTTAGAATCCTCATGAGAAGCAGAAACTTTGGGAATATTTCTTGATTTGTGTCAATTACCAATGGTTGAAATTCCATCAACATCAGAAATTTATGAATTTTCGGGGGGAGGCGGGGTTCTGCCCCCTTTAAGCCCCCTCAATTTCAAATCAGACATACTGCATTATACCAGGCCTTATGCATTGAATGTAAGTTCCAAATATCATAAGGATCTATTCAGTAGTTTTGGTCATAAAAAATGACTAAACTTTGGGGGTTAAACCCCCATTAGGGTGTTTTAGAATCATCCAAAGAAATGGAAATTTTGGATATATTTTATAATTTATTTCTAATACCTATGGTTCAAATTTCAAAATCTGAAGCATATGACTTTTCACAGGGAGTTCTTCTCCACTTTCTTCCCCCTCAAAATTGTATGAAGCATATAGCATTACCCTTCTCCCTAGGCTTGGATTTTGTGTTCCAAATTTCATTAGGATCAGTCCAGTAGTTTTCAAGTCTATAAGTAACACACAAACACACAGATATTGATTTTTATATAATAGATAAACACACACACACACACACACACATTATACTCATGACCTCTCTCTTCTCCTTCTACGTGATCAGTGTTCGGCCAAGCCTGACCTTTCTTTCTTGGTTTGACTACCATCCGTGTAGCATCTTTCGTATTTCTTCCCATGACTTATGGCTGGATACCCTTCCTAACACTAACTACTTAACAGTTTGCACTTTTTGCTTTTTATCATGGTACCTGCACTAGTGAGGTTATCATGCCCTCAGTAAGACTAAGGAGTCCTTTTAAGCCTACATTATTTCAGCTTGATTTGACAACCAATTTACAGAGGGTGTTCTGTGTACATGTTATTTTGATAATAGCACTGGTGAGGTTGCCCTGTAACTTGTAAGCGTAAAGTGCCCCAATGTCTGAGAGGAGGAATGGAAGAGAGGTTGTTGGCATAAACTGAATTTAAATTGATGAGGATATGTTAAGAGTAGTTAAATTATGAGGGGGAGAAATAGATGTATTGTGAGGGAATGGAAGGACAAGTATCAAAAGAGACACTGCCCAGAGAAAGTAAAGAAATGGTAAGAGCAGAGTCAGAGGTTAGTAGTTTGTTTGGGTGGGGTGGGGAGAATGATAAGATGAGTAGGAAAATCTAGTAGTGTCCTTCATTATGTGGGTGATTATGAGCTGGTGGAGGGTGTGATATTTAATAGGGGAAGAACAGATGATATTGAGCTGGTGTTGGGGCCATGGAGAATTGGTAAAAGATAGCAGGAGTGTACCAAGGGGGGAGATAGAGAGAGAGAGAGAGAGAGAAAGATGGGAAGAGAGAGAGGGAGAAATAGAAATATGGAGATAAAGAGAGAGAGAGAGATGAAAGTGTATCAAAATATTGGAGAAGCCACAGGAAGAAGGTTTTTAGTGAGTGTGAATGTCATTTCCATTAACACCACCTGAGCAGAAAGCATAGACAGACACATGCAGACACACACACACACACATGACAACAAAGAATATTGTTAGAACATTCTGGTTAAAATACAGTTATAACGAAGTAAATATTGTTCTATAAGACAGAAAGCAAAAACTGCATGGTGTCAGGGAGGTCAGTTGTCTAGCTGACATGAATCTCAAAATTTGATGGTAAAGAGAATAACTATAGTCAGCTAATGCAGAATGATTATGTAACTGTGAATGTGTTTTAATCACTAAAGAGCTTTTCATGGCTGGTACTTAGATGCAATTTTTTGATAAGAAGTGGATGAAATATAAATTTATCCTTGGACAGTACATCAGTTTATTACAGTTAATACTTTCTGTATGATCTGGCACCTTTCTCTGAAAGACAGGTGAACTGAGATAAGAAAGATAGAAGAACCAGCTCTACCTATACAGTGAAACATACCCACAATGGAAGTGAGCAGGTAGTACAATACTTAATCTCCAGTGACTAATATATTTCTACAGTATGTGTAACTCCTTCACAACTCATCTTCTCAATACCCTTCCCTTCTTCCAATCAGGTCTCTATGTCCTCTTCATGCCCCTGCATACAATATGTCCCTGACAAGCCTCTGTTCCACAACTCATCTTCATAATACCTCTCCTTCCATCCACCCCATGTCCACCACTCACTGCATTCCACTCACCCTCTCCTGTTTCCCACTCTCCTATCACACTCTCACAACCTTCCTGCCTGCTTACCCTGTCCAGTCCTCTGTACCACTTCACTTATATTTACCTCTCTGTACCCTAACATGGTGCAAAGCAACCCTACTCAGTACTACCCCTTCTCTTAGTTGAAGCATCTTTATCTTGCAAGGTACTTGGTGACTCTGCCAGTGCTGGTGCCATGTAAAAAGCACCCAGTACACTTTATAAAGTAGCTGGCATTAGAAAGGGCATCCAGCCATAGAAACTATGGCAAAGCAGTTAGCAGAGCTTGAAGCATTCTTCCACTGGCTTGCCAGTTCCTGACGAACCATTCAACCTATGCTAGTATGAAAAACAGATGTTAGATAGTTATAATGATGATTTCAGTTTACATTGATAATAATTAGAAGAGTTGTAAATAGAACTTTTGTGAAACTAAGGTTTTCAAAAATGGACATGATTGGTCTTAGTTCAGCTATTTAATATAAACTTCTTTATGGTATCACGAGGGACTAGTTTAAATAAAAAAGGGACTGAGACAGAATTTTGGCAGAGATCTAACTTAGAATAAATTCACAAAGAAGATCAGTGCTACTTCTACATTCATTATATATTAATGATGTACTTATAACTGTAAAAACCTTTCTAGAAGTTTAAAATTTAACTCACATTGTTATTCAAGTATCAACAAGGCTTTTGTTTTATAAGGACCTGTTCTTAATGTTGAGAAGACTGTAATATTGGTTTCAAATTTTGGCACAATACTGATAATTTTAGGAGAGGGAGTAAATCAATTATATCAACTCCAGTGCTCAACTGGTACTTATTTTATTAATCCTGAAAGGATAAAAGGTATAATCACCTTGGCAGAATTTGAAATCAGAATGTAAAGATGGATGAAATGCCACCAAGCATTTTGCCTAACATACTAACAATTCTGCCAGCTCACTGCCTTCAGAAGACTGTAATATTATAAAGGAAAAGGCTATACCTACATACACATACCATACATATACATACATAGGCAAACATATATACACAGACAGAGGGATACACACACATACACACATACCTACTCACATTAATATGCGTACACAATTAAAGATGTATATATATATATATATATATATATATATCTGTGTGTATATAGATGGTCATTGAGTATATTTAAGTTGCCTAACTTAAATAGATATTTTAACACATGAATGAAGAGCTATTAAAAATAGCAAATCAAATAAGACACTAATATGTACATCCATCTATATGTAAACACACTAACACACACAGTGAGTTATGTCAATGAATAATGTATAATGAGTATTTTGGGAATGTTTTCCTGTATGGCTGGAAAAATCTTCAATTTGATCTGTGATAGTTAAAATTACTGCTGAAGCTATCTTTAGCAGATTTAACTTAGACAGATGGTAATGGCACTGGAATATCAGGATGTTTATAGAGACAAGAGAATTCATGAAAATGACTAAGAAATAATATTGATAAAAAAGAAGGTAAAAATTAAAGTACAAATAGTCTTCGTATCAATAAGGAAATTGGTACAAATAAAACTTATACACATGAACACACACATTGGTACAGAAGTACTCAAACATAACTCATGTAACACACAACAGTATATATGCATATATAAATATATCAGTACATATATATTAAACACACACATACACACACACATATAAACACACAAACACACACACATAGTGAAAAGGATCGATAAAATATTTTTTCCAAGTGGTGAATTGTAGTGAAAATGTGAAAAGGAAAATGCACAGAAATTTTATGTTGAACAAAGTATATATATATTTTGTTCAACATAAAATTATTGTGCATTTTCCTTCTTGTTTGTTTGTATGTATGTATGTATGGTCAGTTTATTTCAAAATTTCTTGCTAATAGAGAAAGAACTGATTTCTAACCTAGACCCAAGGTTCCTTCATTGGAATTTCCACATCAACAACAGGGTATTTTTGTTTGTATGTATGTATGTTCAGATTTGTATGTTTTATGTATATATTCTCATGCATAGAGTTACATATCTAGACATGCTCATATATATTTAAAAGATAAACTTCTGGAAAGTTTTACAGATTTTTATGGCTCCACTGATGGATTGGATATGTAGCCTTCGAATTAGCTTTCTCCTTTCTAGTTTTGAGAAGCCTAATTTCTCAAGACTGGTATTTAGGCAGTGTGTTACATATCTCAGGGTCCCAATAATTACAGGTATAAACCTGAACTTGTAATCTGTATGTATGTATGTATGTATGTGTGTATATAAATAATATAGTAAAAAACAACAACATCTAGATAAATTTTATCTGAATTTCTGAGATGAGGAACTATTATTAAACATTGACATATTTGGGCTGCTGTCGTTATTTTGGTTGATGTAGTCACAATATCGCTTTAGATGCCAGTCATGTCATAGTCAGTAAATATTCTTAGAATTTCAAGCCAAACTCAACAGTAAGTCCAGTCAGATTTCATTCAGCATAGATATGCTGCTAAGAGTTTTTTTGGTTGTAATGCAACCAATTTGTTCTGTTTTGGACCAAAGAATAGGCTGTCAACTGACCAAGTGATAGAATACATGTCCAGTAGCTAAACAACTGCTTGTGACAATATATGTATGCATATGTGTGCATGCACACACACACACACACACTCAGTAACTTAATGCAATAAAGTGTTCCCTAATGATCTGTCCAAATGCACTTGGAACATCCAATGCAGAGCTCCAAGCAATCATAATAGTTAAATGCATGTAGGAACTAATAAGAAAAACTTGTGTTTATCATAATTTCTTCATATACATACATCTACAAATATATACATGCACACATAAGCACACACACACACACACACACACACGCACACACACACACACACACACATTTAAAGAAAAGAACAGTAAAGATACCGCTTGCTAAAAAATTATAGTGAAAGCTTAAAAAACCCCACCAATTCTATGCACCAAGTTGATGTAATGAATATTTTAGAAATAGATGTTAAATACTGTCTCCAACTGAGGATTTCAAAGCATGTTTACTCATGCACAGCATGAAATCAATTGATATTGGGATATGTATTAGACTACCTTCAAATTCCATCCTGAAGGTAGGCCTATTTTAAAAAATATTTATTACAGCACTTGTGTGTGAATTTATTGTAGAATTGGGGATCTATGAAGCTTTCGCTTTAATTTTTTAGCAAGTTGTATCTTTACCCTACTATTCTTTAAATATTTTATACCTGTTTAGGTACAAGTCTTACTAGCCACCTCATTATTGCTGTTTTTAACAGTAATAATACTTCACATATTTACTTTTTTATACATATATATATATATAATAATAATAATGATGATAATAATAATAATAATAATAATACTAATAATAATAATAATAAATGACAACAAAAGAATTAGACCTTGATATTAGGTAGAGGAATTTATATGTGTAGTTTAGGAATTTCATAAGTGTGTACATATGTAGACATTATGAATGTGGGAGGTTATTATGTCTATGTATTGTGAGAATATAGTTGTATGTATATTTTATCTTTTATATTTTTTCTACCAATTAGAGTAACTTCCATTTTATTCAAGTTTTTTTTATTGCATCTATTGTCATAATAGCAGATGGGAATGCATCGTAGCTCTTAGCACCAGCATTTCAAACTGAGTCTTATTATAACTTACTGATTGTCCTAAACTACACATACCTATCATCATCATCATCATCATCATTTAGCGTCCGTTTCCATGCTAGCATGGTTGGACGGTTCTACTGGGTCTGTGAAGCCAGAAGGCTTCATCAGGCCCAGTCAAATCTGGCAGTTTTCTACGGCTGGATGCCCTTCCTAACGCCAACCACTCCGTGAGTGTAGTGGGTGCTTTTTACGTGCCACCCGCACTGGTGCCAGACAGAGCTGGCAAACGGCCACGAACGGATGGTGCTTTTTATGTGCCACCGGCACGAGGGCCAGCGAGGCTGGCAACGGACACGAAACGGGGCGGTGCTGGCAACGGTCGCGAACGGAAAGTTCTCTTACATGCCACCGGCACTGGTAACACATCTGCAATTTCCATGATCGATTTCCATTGATCGATTTGATTCTGATCCTCACTTGCCTCAACGGTCTTCACAAGCAGAGTTTCGACATGCCACCGCCACTGGTAGCACATCCGCAATTTCCATTGATCGATTTCGATTCTGATCCTCACTTGCCTCAACACGTCTTCACAAGTAGAGTTTTGGTGTCCCAAGAAGGGAAGGTATGCATACGTAGGCTGGCTCCATCCCATGTAGAAGGCCACGGGTTGTGGACTCACTTGTCCTGCCGGTCTTCTCGCGCACAGCACACACTTCCAGAGGTCTCGGTCTCTAGTCATTTCCTCAGTGAGACCTAAGTTCGAAGGTCGTGCTTCACCACCTCGTCCCAGGTTTCCTGGGTCTGCCTCTTCCACAGGTTCCCTCAACCGCTAGGGTGTGGCACTTTTTCACACAACTATCTTCATCCATTCTCGCCACATGACCATACCAGCGCAAACGTCTCTCTTGCACACCACACACTGATGCTTCTTAGGTCCAGCTTTTCTCTCAAGGTACTTACACTCTGCCGAGTGTGAGTACCGGCATTACACATCCATCGGAGCATACTGGCTTCATTTCTAGCGAGCTTACGCATATCCCAGCATCACTCCGGCCCATGTTTCACTGCCATGTAGCATGGCTGTTCGTACACACGCATCATACAGTCTGCCTTTCACTCTGTGCGAGAGGCCTTTTGTCACCAGCAGAGGTAAGAGCTCTCTGAACTTTGCCCAAGCTATTCTTACTCTAGCAGTTACACTTTCAGCACACCCCCCCCCGCTGCTGACTTGGTCACCTAGGTAACGGAAACTATCAACTATTTCTAGTTTTTCTCCCTGGAAAGTGACGGAAGTTGGTCTCAGAGCATTTTCAGTGTTTATTGTTCCTGAGCATCTGCCACATACAAAAACCATCTTCCTAGTTAGCCTTCCTTTGACATTGCTGCATCTCTTATGTGTCCATAGCTTACACTTGGTGCATCTTATAGAGTTTCTACCTACACCTTTTCTACAGATCGAGCAGGGCCATCTACCTGAAGGTGTTTGTGATTTGTCTACCTTCCTACTGATTACGACTTTGGTTTTAGCTAGATTGACTCTGAGGCCCTTCGATTCTAATCCTTGTTTCCACACCTGAAACTTCTCCTCCAGTTCTGATAGCGACTCAGCAATTAGAGCAAGGTCATCAGCATAGAGGAGCTCCCAAGGGCATCCTGTCTTGAATTCCTCCGTTATTGCCTGGAGGACTATGATAAATAGGAGGGGCTGAGTACTGAGCCTTGGTGGACCCCTACCTCTACCCGGAATTCTTCACTGTACTCATTTCCAACCTCACCCTACTAGCGGCGTCCCTATACATGGCCCGCACAGCTCTCACTAACCATTCATCTATCCCTAGTTTTCTCATTGCCCACCAGATAAGGAACGGGGGACCCTGTCGAAGGCTTTCTCTCCATGTCAACAAAAGCCAGGTACAGGGTTATCTTTGGCTAGGTATTTCTCCTGCAGCTGCCTTACCAGGAATATAGCATCAGTAGTACTTTTCCCTGGCACAAACCCAAACTGCATCTCATCTAAACTAACTCTCTCTCTAATTAGTTGGGCTATGACCCTCTCCGTAACCTTCATCACCTGGTCCAACAGCTTGATACCTCTGTAGTTTATTTGTATCTAGGGCATCACCTTTACCTTTGTAGCAGTTGACTATTATACTGCTACACCAGTCATTGGTTATGACCCCTTTGTGTATCACCTGATTAACTATATGGGTGACTAGGCTATAGCCGACACTACCAGACATTTTGAGCATCTCTGCAGTGATTCCTGATGGGCCTGGCTTTCCCTGTCTTCATGCTTCTAATTGCCTTAGCTACCACAGAACTATCAACTCGGATAGCTGTCCCTCTGTTGGGTCAACATTCGGCAGACTCTCTTTATCCCATTCATTTTCTTCATTCAGCAACCTTCATATGGCATCTCCAAACCTCTCTCTTCGCATCCTCATTTAGCGCAAGTGAACCATCTTCCATGCGAACACACTTCTCTCCTACCACATCACGATTCTCTCTCACACACTGTCTTGCAACACGAAACACCTCCAGTCTTTGGTCCTCACGGCGCAGAACATTGGCAAATTTTTTTCTTATCTGCTTCCCCCTGGCTAAATAAACCTGTCTCCTAGCTTTCTTTTTGGCAGTCTGATACATTCCCTGCTACCCCCCATTTTTCCAGACCTTCCAAGCCTGTCTCTTTTCTCTAATAGCCCTGTCTACAATATTGTTCCACCACCACGTTATTCTAGGTCGAGAGGGGACTTTGCACCAGCCACAGATCTGGTCAGTGGCTCTCAGCAGGTTGTCCCTTAGAAACGTCCAGCTGTCTTCTACCCCCTGTGATGCTCTATCCCCTTCTACTTCGTCAGAGGCTTCAAGTAATATGTCCCTAAATCTCTGTCCATTTGCAGGATCTTTAAGCTTCCAGATCCTTCTTCTCCATATTTGTCGTCTTCTGGTTGTCCTCCTAGTCCTGATCCTAAAGTCACTAACTACCAGTCTATGTTGTGGGGTACATTCTTCACCTGGGAAGGTTTGGCATTTATAAGCACCATCTCTCCATCTCTCCCTTTGCCTTGTAAGGATGTAGTCAATTTGGCTGGTATGTTGGCCCGATTGTAAGTGACTAGGTGGCTGGTAGGTTTCCTGAGTTAGTGTTGCAAATCATAAGATTATTTGCATCGCAGACTCCAGCAGCCTGGTTTCCCTCCTCGTTGCGGGCCATAGCCATAGCCTCCATGTACGCCATGGAAAGCCCCAGCATGTCGTCCAACGTGACCATTGAAGTCACCAGCCACAAATATAAAGTCTCTGTCCGCTCGTCAATGAGGTAGTCTGCAGTAGAGTGTCATAGATCGGTCTTTCTGTCCATCGGGTAGCCCGACTGAGGAGCATAGGCTGATATAATGGTTGCTAAACTATGATGAAGCACTAATCTAATCTTAAGTATTCTGTCACTTACTCTGATTACCTCATTACTTTATCTACCCATTTCTCAGCGATAAGTATACCCACGCCACCAACCCCGTCAGTGTTCCCTGCCCAGAAAATCTTGTACCTGCGTTCCTTGCCTGTGAGGAACTAGCTGATCCTCCTCT
>NC_042997.1:88055367-88188758 GCF_006345805.1 Octopus sinensis | reverse complement strand
TTATCATTTTCAGCCCGTTTTTCAGGCTTGAGTATGTAAACTCTGACTTTTTTCTCCTTTTCTTCTCTTTTTCTCTGCCCCCCTGTGAAGGAATGGAATCCAAAACGTTGGATGTTCACTCCTCGCAGCAAATTCACTGTACTCCTTTTTACTTTTTTTCCTTATATATATATATATATCTTATATATATATAGATAATATATATATATATATGTATATATGTATGTATAAAATATATACACATACATATATAGTACCATTGAATATATCATATGTGTATATATATACGTACATGTGTATATAAATATATATATATATGTATATATCTATATATGTAATATAGCTGTATAAAGCTTGAATGTGGATTCATCCTTTAATTGGAGGTTTCCAACAAAAATTTTTACTGTTCAATCTTCATACTTTGCTCAGAGTTTACAGGTGTAAATTTGCAAAGATATAAAAGTAGTACTTGTATATGACGTATGATTAATTTATAGAATGAAGTTCCTTAAATCCCATCAGTTTTGTTAAGATTATATATATGCGAGTATATATATATATATATATATGTATGTATATATAATATATATATATATATTATGTATATATTATATCTATATATATGTATGTATATATATATATATATATGTATGTATATTATATATATATATATGTATTATATATATATATATATATGTATGTATATATAATATATATTATATATATATATATATATGATAATATATCTTATATATAATTTAGAAAAATGAGGTACACATATATATATATATATCTACTTACATATAAGAGACCAAAGTGTACGTATGCCACTATATGTATATAAAAAAGAATACAAAAAATGGGACAAGAATGCAACAGGTGGCAACAAAACATCCAGACAGTTAGATGATACAGAAAGGGACAAGGAAAAACAAAGACTGGTCATTTGGAGTTTTCTTTCCTCAGTTGAGTTCCAGATCATCTGTGCAGTTTCGGCTGGTTATACTCAAAACTGCTCCAATCTGGCTAGCCCCAAGGAAAATCTAAGCTAAAAGAAAGCAGCGAAAATATATGAAGACAAGGGCGGAAAGAAACGGAGAAATGGTACACAAATACAAATGCAAGCAACAGGACATTAACAACAGGTGTCTTTTGACTAAGGATGAATTAAATTAAGCTGGCATGTGTGGAAGTGAAAGGCATGGAGTTGAACCAAGAAAGAAAGGTCAGGCTTGGCAGAACACTGGTCACATGGAAGGAGAGGAGAGAGAGGGATCATCAGGGAGGGATGAGAAAGAAAGAAAAAGAAAAGGGACAGAGTGAAGTGAAAGAGGAGGGAAGGCCGGGAAATGTGAGAGGGGGATGACTACTCCACTAGCAATGTGCACCAAAGAAGAACAAAGAGCAGTGATCCAATTTCTATGGAAAAGGAATGCACAAACAATTGTGCAAGATGCAGTACTTTGCTGGGCAACAAACTAAAGCTAGTAATTTGCACCAAATGCTGAAGCCTATTGTTGAAGAAAGTTTTGTTGCTGCATAACAATGCACACCACCCACACACGGCCACCCAGAAATCATTAACCAATTGGGTTTTGAGGTGCTGGAACACCCTGCCTACAGCTCAGATTTCACCCTTTCTGACTATCATATCTTTGGACCACTCAAAGATGGTTTACAAGGCTGTCGATTTCCTATGGATGATGATGTGAAGGAAGCGGTGCATAAATGGTTGCACACCAACCGTAAACCACCTTCTTGGAAGAAATATGCAAGCTTATGGACTGCTGGACCAAGTGCATCAAAAAGGAAGGAGACTATATAGAAAAATGACATACATTGAAAAAACAAGAGTGTTTATAATTTTTGACTTTCTCTCACACACACACACATATATATATATATATATATATATATATATCTTTGCCAGAGCGACTAATGGGCTTCCGTGCCGGTGGCACATAAAAGGCACCATCCGAGTGTGATCTTTACCAGCGTCGCCTTACTGGCACCTGTGCAGTGGGCATGTGTAAAAAGATTCGAGCGAGGTTGTTGCCAGTACTGCCTGACTGGCCCCTGTGATGGTTGCACGCAAAAAGCACCCAATAGTCAATAAATACACCACACAACATATTACACCATACACCATCAATATGCAACCCAACAACGAACTCTCTTATGAGGACACTCTGAGTGGTTGGCATTAGGAAGGGCAGCCAGCTGCAGAAACTCTACCAGATCAAGATTGGAGCCTGGTGCAGCCATCTGGTTCGCCAGCCCTCAGTCAAAATCGTCTAAACCATGCTAGCGTGGAAAGCGGACGTTAAATGATGATGATGATGATGATGATGATGATGATGAAGGAAAGTTACATTCTAAATTCAAATTCTCCAAGGTTGACTTATCTTCCCTTCTTTCATAGGCAAAAAAATAAGTACCAGATGACCATTAGGATTGATATAACTATTTTATTCACTTCCCCAAAATTTCAGGCTTTGTGGCTATAGTAGAAAGAATTGGAAAGTGGAAGCTAAATGAGGATGATGATGATGATACCTATTTGTGCGTGTTTGTGTGTATATATAGTATATATATATGTGTGTGTGTTTTTATATATATCTATATAGTTAATCCAAACATGGAAGCACAAAAAAACACAACAACATGAGGACATGGAACAAATATAGTATTATTGGACACTCAGGAAAGAAGGAGGGTTTAACGTTTCGAGCGGAGCTCTTCGTCGGAAACATAGGAGAAGGAAAGATCTAGAGAAGGGAAGACAGAGGAAAAAAAAAATCGCAGTACACACACACACATATATAATATATATATATATATATATATATATATATATATGCACACATTTTGGTAAATGTAGTGACAATGATAATGATGACCACGAAGAATAATGTAGATGATGATCAAATGATCAAAGCAATCCAAAAAGAAGGAAAAAAAAACTGAGCTAAATGAAATAAACAAGTAAACGGAAGAAGTGAAAATAAGTAAGGGAGGAGAACTGAAAGGATGAAATAAGAAGAAAAAAGTAAAAGAAAAATAAATAAATGTAAGCGAGTATTTCTTTTGTAAGGTGATTGTATTGATTTTTTCATTCCTTCAGTACATCAACACCTTCTGACACCACTGACATAGCATGAAAGAAAGAGTAAGGAGCACACAGTACTGAATTGCACTGTTACACATTTACACACACACACACAAAACACATACAAACACAAACACAAACTTGCACACAAAGGCACACCAACATATTTATAGCTAAGGTATAGACATATAGAGTCAGATATATAAAAATGCTACGATAAACAGTCATATACGCCTAATAAAGATACACACAGCTTCAAACACACACACACGCCATGAAGATTATACATACAGACTATAAGATACATAGAACACACACATGCAAACTCAAAGACACACACATGCAAACTCAAAGACACACACATGCACCCACTCTCTTCACATACATATGTATGCAAAGGCACTTTCATATACACAGTAACAAATAAGCATACACATACTCAGGTACTTTTACATACACACACACAGAGCCTCAAATAGACACATGAAGATTACACATACGGACTATAAGATACACAGAACATCAATGCATGCATAAAGACACACATCACAAATGTGTGCACTCACTCTCTCCACATACATACACACACATACATAGGCACTTTCATATACTAATACACAGTAGTTACAGATAAGCACACACCTACTCAGTTACTATTACACACACACATACACACACACAGCCTCAAACAGACACTTATGAAGATTACACATAGGAAACACAGAATACACACACATGCATGCATAAAGACAAACATATATGTGCACCACTTCTGAAACACATACATACACAGACAGGCACTCTGACAAACAGTTGTTACAAACATACGCATACTCAGGCACTTTTACACATAAACACCCACCCACACACAAACTGTTCAGCATTATCCCTATAAAACCAATAGTCAATAAATACACCACACAACATATTACACCATACACAACAATATGCAACCCAACAACGAACTCTCTTATGAGGACACTCAGCTTGCAAGAAATAGAAACTAAATGTACTTTAAATGACGCCTTACTGCCTTAAAAAAAAAGAAGCAACACAGGATAATTTAGTCTTCAATATATATATATATATATATATATATATTATATTATATACACACACACACATACATACATATATATACATATATAATACACATACATACATACATATATATATATACACATACATACATATATATATTATAATACATAGATATACACACACCACACATATGGATTTATATATATATATATATACTTATTATTATTAAAGCTGCAGAAACTTTACAAAAATATCACAAAACACTGCTATTCAAAATTTCATGTTCCCATTTGTTGGACAGTTTAGATTGAGCATGTCTATATATCATGGAAAGTGGACGTTAAACAATGATGATGATATATATATATATACACACACATATATACACATATGTATGTGTATATACTTACGCGCATACAAGCATATATATGTATGTATACATAAGAATATATGTGTGTGCATGAGTGTGTGTATACATATGTATGTATGATACCAAACAATATCCAATACCATACCTCACCACACCAAAACTCACAAATCAACAAAAGAACTTCTTCATAGTCACTTGGCCTACTCAATATCATGTCGGAATCTCCTTTGGGAAACATCTGACTGTCTATAAAATGGTGTTGACATGCTTGCAACTCTAAAATTTATTACAGTAGTATATCATGTAATAAAGATGGTATATGGCCATGGCTAGAATTCCAGACTAATTCTTCCTTTGATCAAACTGCCTCTGTACTTACAGAGTCAGCTGCAGCAGAGCTGAACAAGTGTTAGTCAATGACACCACACTTCATTGCATCACACCTCCCTATACCAAATATCACCACACCATAATAATGTGTTACTCCAAACTATATGGGTATCAGAAGGATTTGTTTATCATCCACAATCTTTTATCTCTATATGCATGACTGCTTTCATCATTTCACAATGAGCACGGGGCTTCCTCTACAGCACAACAGGTATATCCACTCAAACCATACACACATTAAATCAGAATCCTGGCACTATTAAAGCAGACCATCATCTTATCTATCAACAATACTATATAGCCTTGTCCTTATCTAATCTTGCCATATAAGGGAAGACGCATCTTAAGCATTAGAACATAGGCACAGGTATGGCTGTGCGGGTAAGAGGCTTGCTTTTCCAACTATATGGTCTTGGATTCAATCCCAATCTGTGGAACTTTGGACAAATATCTTCTATCATAGCTACTAGCAGACTTGTAAATAGATTTGGTAGATGGAAACTAAAAGAAGCCCATTGCATCATATGTGTTGTGTTTGTCCCCTACCACTGCTTGACAACTGGCGCTGGTTTATTTACATCCTTGTAAACTTATTGGTTTAGCAAAAGAGTCTGATAAAATAAATACTACACTTAAGAAAAATAAGTACTGGGGTAGATTTGTTCAACTAAACCATTGGTTCTCAACCAGGGTTCATCTGATCATTGGGGGTCCACATAAGATCTTGATGCAAAAATTTATGTGTGATAAACTAGTTATACTTCTACAGTACACAAAATGTCATACAGTTCCTAATAATATCTAGTTACAAAAATATGATAGGCTTTTTTAAACATTGAATGGTTATGAGGGTCCAACTGAGCAAAATAGGAATGAAAGGGTCCAGAAGCAAAAAAATGATTGAGAACTGCTGACTAAACACTTCAAAGTGGTTCCCTAGCAAGGCTATAACCTAACTGATTGAAACAAGTAAAAGATAAAATATTTCATTCCTCGTATAGAGGAAACAAACCAAAACAAATAAATAATTGAATGAGTAGTGATGTGTTCTCTTTACTTGCTAGAAATAACAGTCAAATTTCCCATGAAACAATACTTCTCATGGGTTGGAGGTGGGTGTGAGGATTGAAAGAGGGGGGAAAAGCAAAACATTCCACTAATATATTTTTTGAGGGGAGAGGACAGTAGTGAGAGTTGGTTTTTTTTCAGTCTGAGAGCCATTGTCTTAAATCACACTCTACTGTTTCAATAATGGTATCGGATAGTATACTGAATTATGTAATGTGAGATACATGACACCTGAAAACAGAAAAACAAAAATACATAAAACCCCTAAAACAAAGACAAAATAGTCTTGATAGCTTTAGATTATGTCACTTTAATCAGAGCTGACAATAGATAACTATATATGCTACCACAAGCACTGATAAAATAGTGGAGTGAAAATAAGAAATTTATACTGTTATATGAAGAGCTTGGACCTGGGTTCAGTCCCACTACATGGCACCTTTGGCAAGTGTCTTCCATTATAGCCTCAGGCTTATTAAAGGCTTGTGAGTGGATTTATTAGACAGAAACTGAAAGAAGCCCATTGTATCTATATACGTATGTGTGTGTCTAAGTCTGTTTGTCCCCTTCCACTATTTGACAACTGGTGTTGGTGTGTTTACAGTCTCATAACTTAGTGGTTCAATAAAAGACACCAATAGAATAAGTACCAGTCTTAAAAAAAAAATCACTCAGCTAAAAGCTCTTCAAGATGGTGCCCCAGCATCGCCGCACTCAAATTACTGAAACAAGTAATAGATAAAAGATATATATATATATATGTATAGGAGAGGGCAAGCTTATAGGTGCAGGAGTGGCTATGTGGTTAGAAGTTTGTTTCCCAACCCCATGGTTTTGGATTTAGTACCTGTTTGGCACTTTAGGGAAGTGTTTTCCACTATAGCTCAAGATGACCAAAGCCTTGAAGTGGATTTGGAAGATGAAAACTGAAAGAACCTTATACACACACAAAGCACAATTTCATTTAGAGAAAGCGCTTATATTTTACCATCATCTTGCTTTTTGTTTCCTCTTTAGCTTTTTCACTGGATTAAAATTTATATTTTTACAAACTTAATAAAGCTATTTTATATTTTATTTTACATTGGTTGTTGAGATATTAGCAACAATGAAAAATTAACTACACTTATTTGCTTAAGCATTGATTTTTATTACCACTAATTTTTTTCAAAATTTAAAACTATATAAAGTATGTTTTTTAAAGAAAAAAATCCACATTAATAAAGAATGTCAATACAATGTTTTAAATGTATTTATATATTAAGAACGTTGATAAAGAACACAAATATTTTATATTAGTTTTTAAAATAATGAAAGTTACGCATATTCAATAATAAAGGGATTGCACTGTTTCATTCAGGGAAAATTTAAAATCCAATCAAAATATATTTATATACTTCAAAAGGAAACTAATTTCTCTCTCTCTCTCTCTCTCTCTCTCTCTCTCTCTATATATATATATATATATATATATATATATTATATATATATATATATATATATATAAAAGATAGTGCTTTATATATTTGTAAATGCACATGTTAAAAAACATAGAAAGATGTAAATCCCTTAACCCTAATCAGTTTTTGATTTGAAAATAATAAATTGAAAATGTTTTGTAGATTCTGAATCTTAGATATTCAAAGCATAAAAATCTAGAGATTTTCTTGATCTTTTTTTTTTTACAAAAAGACATGAAAAAAGTGAAATGAGAATTTTAAAATACCCATGCTTAAATGAACATGCCAAATTAGCTAACATCTGAATTTAAAATGTGAACTGTAATATTTTAATGTTACAAGTTAACATTTTATGCATGCATATTTAAAATAATAATGAACTAATTGTGTACAGTGCTCAGGTGCTCTCCAACAATTGAGACAGAGAAAAAGAGGGGACGGAAAGCAACAATGATTCTGTGAATGAACAAATGTTTTTGAAAGTCATGGGCATTGCACTGTAAGCATTTCCATAAGCATTGAAGAACTGAATTCAAAAAGGTTGCCTAAGTCCTTGTTGGAAAGATGGCAGATAATCTTGTGGGCTTCTAACAACTAAGCTATCAGATATTGAAATTTTAGTGTATCAAGTTACAGTAAAGCAAAATATTGACAATATAGTAACTGACATAGGGTATTCATCTGGACAGCTTTCAGTAGATTGATATTCTAGACAAAAAGTGGTCCAGACAAGAGATGTAAGCTTTAAGTGTGGAAGTACTGTAGTTACCTTAAAAGAGCCAGTGAGTAGCTGATAAAGGTTTTATGGAGTGGTGCTAAAACACCTTTGGCCTTTTTGATGATTTTAGAAATGTGATTCATCCATTGCAGATCATTGAGAGTAATGCCAAAGTCACATTCACCAGCAGACTTCGTAAGATTGATGTTGTGCAGTAAGTGAGTAAATTTTGGGTCTTTCTTCACAGAATGCACAGTGGTGCACTTGTCAGTTGGCAATTTCTTGCTGCACTGTGTCCAGGTTAGATTACAGGTGTGACCTGTAGCATCTAAAATCTGTTCTTTATTTTATGGTATAGTTTAATGCTGTGTATTTTAACACAGCAATATGCTTCAAGTTGGTATCTATTTTGTTAATGTATCAAACAAAGAACAAAGGGCCAAGAACAAATTATGTAAATTTAATAGAATAGAATTTTCTGGGGTTCATCTAGTTTATCTTCAATGTTACAAACATCTTCACATTATAAAAAATTATTATGATAATTACTGACCTGAAATTATTATTCATTTCATTTATGATAACATGTTAAAAATGACTTATTTAAAAAAAGGTGTGCAATGTTGCTTTTGAAATTTTGCTAGGTGATGTTGCATGCTGTCATGAAGTATTTTAGAGTTTCTTGCATCTGAGCATAACGTGGAGGACCTTTTGGATTTGGTTCATCCTTTTATTAGAATCTACACCAGCATATATTTTCAACACTATCATGGTAACTTCCTTTTTAACTTTGTCATCAATAACCAAACAATTTTCAAACTCTTTGTATATCATTTGGGATTCTATGGAGAATTTGTAATAAACTCTAAGTCTTTGTTTATAGGAGTTTCTATGCCTGTTGTACAACACATCAAGTAAGAAAATCCATTTTACTATTGCCTTCATGTTAGACTAACTTTGAACACTGAGTTCAGATAAAATTACTGTACAACGTTTATTTCAATAATAAGCCTTTAAAGCTTGTGTGATTGCTTGGTCACTTGGTTGAGTTAACACCATAGAGTTTGAAGGCAAGAAAATTGCTTTGTTTTTTAATGACAATTTATTTCTGTGCTATAGAATTTTGAACTAACAAGACAATAGTTCATATTAATTTCAAATCCCACTTAAATAATCAGTTGTTAAATATAACTGTAACCATCTGTACATTTGCATTAAAACAATAATGAGCAGACAGAATTTTGACACCTTAAAAAAAAAACATCCCAAAGATTTATTCTTTTTCCAATCACTAGAAGCTTTCATTTCAGTCCCTTCATATTTGCACAATAAACAGATACTTTTTCCGAGATTTAAATCCTTTGGCATTTACATCTTCAAACAAATAAGAATGCTCAGACATTGCACAAAAATAAAACCCTGCTTTGTTTGCATTGTAAATATTCCAAGAAGAAATTCAGCAAAAATCTTTTGCTATTATGCTTTAATTCATACTTCAACTAATAATAAATTCAGTACTTGTCCTTTATTACCATAAATGTATTTATACATAATATTCTCTTGCCTTTTCTACTTGTTAAACCATCCATCAGTTGGTGAGAAATTTTTGACAGCCTTCCAATGTTTTCTAATAGTTCTTGTAGAGACAAATATTCTAAGTTTCATATTTATTTCCATTTTCATGATGAGGCGGTGGCATTAACAGTCACCTTATAAACATTTCTATTCAACAGAAATAAGTGTAAATTGTAAATAAATTTGAAAATCACACTTTTGTTGTTTGGGTTCTCTTACAAATTTCATGAGAGGAACAAAACTTTGACAAACACACATCCTCCTGACCTTAAAGATAGTTGTTGAAATGGAGTAATATGTCTACTTTCCATTTGGTGAGATGAAAATACACACACACACACACACACACATAAATGTGCACATGTGTGTGTGTGTGTGTGTGTGCATATGTCTGTGCAAGTGTTTGTCTCCACATTGTCACCACTCGAGTAGCAATAATGTTTTTTGTCCTACATAAACAAAAAGTCTGGCAGCTCAACAGCAGTTCAATGTGAAGACATGGAATAAAGCACTTTACCTGAAAACAAAGGTTGACATAAAGATAATTATCTGGCTACAGAGTACTGCTTCATTCCACAACAGTATGGAAAAAGTGGACATAAAAAATAGTCATGATGATGATGATGATAACAACAACAATGGTGATGTGTAATATAGTGAGTTGCAAACCTTGAATTAACTAAGACTACCTTCGTAAGTGAGATGATCCAATAAAATCAGCTTAACAAAAATTTTGGAAAATTAAGACAATGTTGTTAAAGTAGATTTTGTCTTTGAAGTGGACTGATGGTAACTTTCTCATTTCTCTTGCTGTATTGCTATGTTCAGTTGGCCAGTGTTACTGAATCAAATCTCTCAAAAAACTTCTTATCAAAATCTTCAAATAAGCTGCTCATTTTATAATATCTTGCTATTTCAACGACCCTTTAGCATCCCCATTGTTTTTACTTAACCATGCATTAATTTGCAGTTTCAAAATGATGATGTGACTTTTATTTTCAGAATGATATTGAAGGGTAGGTCTGAGAGCCAGATCTGGCTAGTTTTGAACATACAACAGGTAGAATATACGGTCGGTTTTAATGCTAAAAGGTTAAGGTTAGGAATGAGTATGAGGAGGTGTGTATGTCAGGGTTCTTTTCCATCACACATAAGCCGTTGGTTAGCCTGAGGCAATAGTACAAGACACCCATGGGATGACAGACAGTGGAATTGAACTTAAAACCATGTGATAGTGAAGTGAACTTTGTAACCACACAACAGTGGAAGTGCCTCTATATCAAGCATATTACTTTGAAGTATTTCCCCTTCAACATTGCTAATACACGTATACATTCATACATACATACAAAGATATATATATGTATATATGTGTATATATATATATATATGTATATATATATATATATATATATATATATATATATATATATATATATATATAAATATATGAGGCATTAAAGTTACTGAGAGGGTTATAGCTCAATTGATTAGAAATAGAATTAAACTAGATGAGATGCAGTTTGGTTTTGTACCTGGGAAGAGTACCACAGATGCCATCTTAGTGAGACAGCTGTAGGAAAAGTACTTGGCCAAAAGTAAGCCATTGTAGTCAGCCTTTATTGACCTGGAAAAAGCTTTCAACAGAGTTCCTCGCTCTGTCTTAATCAAATCAAGAGAGAAGACTATGTTGATTTAGACATGTAAAGAGTATGAATGAGGACAGGTGCATAAAGAAGTGCCAGTCACTGAAAATAGATGGTAGCCATGGAAAAGGGAGATCCAGGAAGGCATGGGACGAAGTGGTAAGGACTGATCTCAGGATGCTGGGCCACATGGCGGAAATAACAATGGCAGGGCATCCAGCTGTGAAAACCTTGCCAAAACTGATCTCGTCTGTGCTTAAGCCACGTAAAAAACACTAAGTCCACTCTGCTGAGTGGTTGGTGTTAGGAAGGGCTGTAAAAATCCAGCCAAAATGGTTACAAAAGTCTGGTGCAAGCTTCTGCCAGGCTGGCTCTTATCAAATCATCCCACCCATGCCAGCATGGAAGGCAAACGATAAAAGATGATGATGATGATTATATAAATATAAATACACATACATAGAAAGAGGGAGAGAGAGTGAGTGAGAGAGAGAGAGAGTGAGAGTGAGAGAATATTTTCATAAACAAAAATGGAAGTGTCAACTAACTGAGTGACATATTTTTAGAAATTAAGAAAATTTCAAATGTGAGAGAATAGTAATGAAAGTAGCTTTAGAAAATGAGATAAGAAATAGAAGGGCAGAAAGTTGCCAGCAGCCACAACAGACAACTGAACCCTATAAAGAGGTAGATTTTGATCCTCTGTAGTAGCTGCAGGCCACTTTTTCCATCTATAGGATTTTTTTTTTCAGATTTCCTAAAGCTGTTTTTACAATTATTCTCTTCTGTTTGAGATTTTCTTAATTTCTATATAATTCAAATAGAGGTTATTAATAGCTTCATAAAGGGATAGTATCATTAATAGCTTCATAAAGGGATAGTATCATCCAAGGAAATACTAGTTCAATACCTAATATTTTTGTTGGGGAGGTTAATATCCTTAAAATAATAGGTTTATATATAAACCATGGTTTATAGTCATGTAAATGAAGAATAAGAAAATGGAGATATTGAAGTTAATAAGAGTTTATTATCAGCAGAAACTGATCATTATCTCTTACAGCTGTTTCAATTAAGCACATATTAAAATCATATTTCTGAGCTTAATCTCTTTAGAGAGGGAAAGAATATATCCTTAGATATATTAAGGAGGGGACCCCCTTTGGTCATGAATGACCATGGGATTGCACCTAAAGTTCAGGCAAGGTCGTTTGTGAAAGACCAGCAGTCGCCCATGCATACCAACCTCTCCTCTCCACACCATTGATGTTATCCAAGGGAAAGGCAAAGGCCAATACAGCTTGGCACCAGTGATGTTGCAACTCATTTCTACAGCTGAGTTAACAGGAGCAACATGAAATAAAGTGTATTGTTCAAGAACACAACATGCAGCCTGGTCTGGGAATTGAACTCACAACCTCCCGATCGTAAGCTCAATGCTCTAACCACTGAACCATGTGGCTTCACTACGCATACACACATACACACACGTATAAATATATGACAAAGTATAAACAACTGTCATTACATATTCTTTTATTATAGTAAGTTTGACTTACAGTTGTTTCTGATAGCCATTATAGCTTCAGTCATTGATTAGTTTACTCAATCAGCCCATTGATCGGTTGAGAAAAATATGCATGTATGTATATACGGGTGTGTGTGTATATATATTATTGTGTGAGGAAATAGCTATATCTGTGTGTGTAAGCATGCACATTTGTGTACTCATGTTAATTTGTCTGTGATAGAATATATAAATCTAGGTAAGCAATCAGTTCACCATCACAATGAACGTCTTGTCAATGAAGTTACACAATAAAACAGAACTGCAAGTTGTCATTAAAGACTTGCATTATGTAGCAAATTTAGCAAATTTATTAAATATTTTTTGGTTGTCCACCTGCTTTAAGTTCTGTTTATTTCTAACACTGACCAGGAAGGTGACAGAGAAAAATGAAGGCAGCTAAACAAAAGACTAAGTACCATCAAAACTAAATATTAAATTTATCACATCACTGAAGATTCTCTTTATAGGATTGACATAGAGAAGAAATCACTAAAAATTGATGAGTACATGTGTGTTTAATATTATATACATCCATTCATCAGTCCACACCAGGTATGACCTTCTCTCTCTTTCTTTGTGTAAGTGTGAATATATATATATATATATATATATATACACACACACACACACACATATATATATATATACACATCTGCACATATATTGGGTTGGTGCAAAATTATTGCGGCTTTTTTCAACAAATTTATTTTATTCAACAAAAACAATAACAATATTTAAGAAAAACATCTTTAAATGATGGTCTGACCATTTGCCAAGTAAATGGGAAGCAGTAATTGAAGTAGATGGTGAATATGCTCCGGAATAATCATTTAAAGATGTTTTTGTTACATGTTGTTATTGCTTTTGTTGAAAAATAATTATGCACCAACCCAATACATATATACATATATCTACACATATATCATCATCATCAACTCACATACATGCATACACATGCACACACATGAAGATATATATCTATGGGTGTGTATGAAATTTACAGATCCTTTTCCAAAAGTGATAGAGAAATTAAAATTACACACACACACCTACAATTGTATACATGCATGCATACATTCATTTTACATACACACATTTTATTAACATCTTACACTCTGGGACATTCCCATCAATCATATCTCAAATGGAGATAACAAGATTTTGACACCATTCAGAGCCAGTGCTGAGAGGCATTGGAGCTTTTAAGTAACATGCAAATTCTTTTAGACTGCATTTGTTTACAGCTGTTATTCATGCAACTACCTTATTAAAAGAGAGGTGGCTGCAAACATCCAACAATTATTTTCTTTTAAGTTTTGCAAAGGAGTAATTTTCACTCTCATCTTTCAGCCTTCTCTTATATATTGGCTGCCATATCCATAATTAAACCTTTTCTGCTTCCATCTAAATACAAATACATCCAAAGATATAAAGATATCAATATATCCATGAATACTATATAAATTTATTACTATGTATCAAACTCTGTGTGTGTGTGTGTGCATGTTGGCTGCAGTCCAGTGATGGAATCACATAAAGAAATAAAGAATACATCATCATCATCATTTAACATCCACCTTCCATGCTGGCAGGGGCTGGATGGCTTGACAGGAGGTGGGCACATAGAGAACTACACCAGGCTACTGTGTCTGTTTTGGCATGATTTTATGGTTGGATGTCCTTCCTAACACCAATCACCCAGCTGAGTGGACTGAGTGCTTTTTACATTTAGACATGATGTTAGTAGTTTTTATGTAGAAACACACACACGCGTACACTATCTCTGAGACCACCTTCGGTCATGACCGTGGGATTGCACCTAGGAAGTTACCCAACCAGGCACAAATGCAGGCAAGGTTGTTTATGGAAGACCAGCAGTCGCCCATTCACACCAGCCTCCCCTCTCCATGCCACCAGTGTTATCCAAGGGAAAAGCAACGGCCGATACAGCTTGGCACCTGTGATGTCGCAGCTCATTTCTACAGCTGAGTGAACTGGAGCAACATGAAATAAAGTGTCTTGCTCAAGAACACAACATGTAGCCTGGTCTGGGAATTGAACTCACAACCTCCCAATCGTAAGCTCGATGCTCTAACCACTGAACCATGTGACTTCACTATGCATACACACATACACACACATATAAATATATGACAAAGTATAAACAACTGTCATTATATATTCTTTTATTATAGTAAGTTTGACTTACAGTTGTTTCTGATAGTCATTATAGCTTCAGTCATTGATTAGTTTACTCAATCAGCCCATTGATCGGTTGAGAAAAATTGAACAACCTAGAGAATTAATGCTATCCTCATCAGTCATGGTATTCTGGTGAAAACCAAGCAGAACAATGACAAATTTCACACATACACACACACACACACACACACAGATATATGTATTTTTTAAAATAGCTAATCTCAAAGTAGATGATAAAGCTATAGATGATAGCATGTAAATATTGGGTTGGAAATAATTTTCAATAAAAGAAAAGTCCAAGGTTGCTCTGTAGGACTTGAACCAACACCTCTTGCAGACATGATGTCAGCAGTTTTTATGTAAAAACGCACACACATGTATATATATATCATCATCAACATTCGCATCATCATTTCACATTCATTTTCCTTGCTGGCATAGTTTGGACAGTTTAACAGAGGCTGGCTAGCTAAAGAGGTGCCTAGGCTCCATGTATGATTTGGCATGGTTTTTATGGCTGGATGCTATTCCTAACACCAACCACTTTACAGTGTGTACTGAGTGCTTTTATGCAGCACCAGCACAGGTGCCCTTAAGTGGCACTGGCACGGGTGCTTTTTACATGGCACCAGCACCCATGAGCCTGCAAGATTAAGAATGCACAACTGAAGAGGGATGCAGAGGACATGCCTATATGCAAGGACAACCATGATTTTACTTAGCTTGATGTATCTTCTCAGGCATAGCAAACTGCCAAGAATCCCAGTCTCCTGTCATCCCCTCTATGAGGCATGACATCTGAAGATTCATTCTCATCACATTGTCCCACATCTTCCTGGAGCTACTCCTTCCACATGTTTCCTCCATTTGTGTATGTGTGTGTAGCAGCATGTGTATTCATTCATTTGTTTATCTTTACATCAGTTTTCGATAAATATGTATTATCAAGATTTAGTTTTATAGCTGAATGCTGGCCCATATATGATATTTAAGTAAGAGATCTTATATTTCACATGCCTTCAAAGGCTCAAAGAAATCTCAAAACTCACTAAGAGAAGGGACAAAAATACCAATCATAGCTGAAGACTTTCTTAGAGAGCAAATGTAAAGAATCTTACAGACTGACACACACACGCACATTATATATACATAAATACACACACACACACACCCATGAAATATAGATAGACTCTTAAATAAATATAGTTATTATAAACAAAGATACAAAGATGAATCTCTCTTTCTCACCTCCTTTTTAAATATATATGTGCGTGTATTGCATAAATTATGGTACTGAAATAGAATTACAACTCGTTAATTTAGTCATAAATAAATAGATTTAATAAATACTTCTTGAAATATGCTTTACTTTAGTTAGTATTAAAACCATGTTCATAACCGAAAACACACACACACACACACACACACACACATATATATATATATATATATATATATATATAGAGAGAGAGAGAGAGAGGAGAGAGGGAGAGAGAGAGAGCTTTTTGGAGTGGTGGACAGACTTTATGTATTAAGAAAAAGGAGGTAGTCAGGATTTTGGATAAAAATTATTTGTTTAGCACTTTCATATATTTTGAGAGATCCATCATGAATGATTCACAATGAATTTCTCAAAAGAGATGAAAGCACTAAATAAATAATTTTTATCCAAAATCCTATCACCTTTTTGTTAATACACACACACACATACATTATTATTTAATAATACACATAACTCCTACTAGATGTGCTGGGTGCTATTTTCTTTCATTTGCCCACTCACATTTTTGTATATATACATAGATATAAATATATAAAACGAGGCAAATTTATAGAGGGGAAAGGAAAGGCAATTGCTAGAGTCCTCTTGCAAGAGCAAAGTTTGATGAATTTGAATCAAGTTTAATCAGAATTTAAGCTAACTTTTATAGTTGATTTATTTAATATATTGAGGTCTAAGCTTTTAGTATAACTGTTAAAAACACTGTGGCAGCCCTATCACTAACTTGTGAGTTTTAGCAATTAATATTTAAATATACTCGGTCAGTATTTTAGCATTTGTTTAACCCTTTGCCTGTCCTATGTATCACACATGTGATTCACAGGACATATTCCCCAGGTGTCCATACATCATGTATGATATATATTCCCAAATTTTATTCAACCACCAGAATAATTTGAGACATATGAAAGGAGAGCTTTTTATTATTCAGAACAAATGAAACAAGGGTTAACAGTCTGAAAACAAGCATGAATGTTTAGGACAAAATTTATAAAATTGCCTTGGAGAAAAGGGTTAACTTTTTATGTATAACTTGAAAATTTCAATTATATATAATAATTTGGCTTTTAGTTTTTTATCTGTTTCACTCATTGGACTGCAGCCATCCTGAAGCACTGCCTTTGAAAGTTTTAGACGTAAAAAAGGATCCCAGAACTTTTTTTAAGTCTGGTACTTATTCTATCAGTCTTTTTGCCAAACTGCTAAGTTATGGGGGCATAAACAAACCAACACCAGTTGCCAACAAACAATAGAAATACAAAGACAGACAAACACACACACAGAAATGATGATCTTTTTTCAGTTTCTGTCTACCAAATCCACTCACAAGGCTTTGGTTAACCTGGGGTGATAACAAAAGTTGTCATGCCCAAGGTGCCATACTGAACCAAAGAGAATGTGGTTAGGAAGTAAGCTTCTTAACCAAAAAACCATGTTTGTGCCTATCTGTAAATTTGGTAATTTGCTGTGTATTTTCTTTTTGTACTGAAATCATAGAATACGATATAGCAATAGATTTTATCTGTCATTGCATTTATGACTTAATTGAAATTATTAGATACATGAGACAATTGTAAGCATCTGTCATGTATATACAACTTCACTTTTGACAGTAAAAGTGAGACTGACTGGACAATCAATCCAAGTATCATTAAACTTTCATTGGTGAACATTCAATCCACATAAACTGTAATTGGAGTAACAGTTATTAATATTATAACTAAATCGAATAATTTCACTTTAAGGTATAAGCACCTCTACCCCAGGCCAAAGTGCAGGCATCTTGGCCCATGGTCTAAATCTAGCTATAAATTTAGATAAATAACTTCAGTTATTTCCTCACACTCCAGTGTAACAAACAGGCTTTTGGGCAGGCTTAAAAATAAACGATTGCACTTTATGTATGTATTGAATAAACTTTCTGTGGATTGTTACATATCAATATACATACACACAATTGTATGTCTAGAATATGTGTATATGTAAAATCAAAGTGTACAGTATTATATATCCATTATAGCTGATCTTACCAATCGGTTTTACACTATGAATTCCACTAGGGACTGTTACCTAATGCTCCGTTGTATCCCTAGTGCAAAATTAATTGGTAAGATAGGCTGTAATGGATATATAATACTCTACACTTCAATTAATATACCCACTCAATTGATAGATATATGGACTCTTAGATGACTTACACACGCACACACATGCATATATGTATGCTTATATGTGTATGTGTGAGTGCATGTATGGGGCACATTGGGTGCTTTAGGTTTTTTAGCTGAGAGTGTCTAAATATTGACTAAATTGAAGTCTCCACAGAAAACATGACTAATTATGTATGTACATGTAAGTGTGTGCACGTCAGTGTGTTTGTGTATGTATATGTATACATTTAAACACACACACACACATATATATATATATATATTAAAGACTCCGCCGGTTACGACGACGAGGGTCCCAGCTGATACGATCAACGGAACAGCTTGCTCGTGAAATTAACGTGCAAATGGCTGAGCATTCCACAGACACGTGTACCCTTAACGTAGTTCTCGGGGAAAATCAGCGTGACAAGGCTGACCCTTGAAATACAAGTACAACTCATTTTTGCCAGCTGAGTGGACTGGAGCAACGTGAAATAAAGTGTCTTGCTCAGGGACACAACGCGTCGCTGGGAATCGAACTCACAACCTTACGATCATGAGCCGAATGCCCTAACCACTAAGCCACGCGCCCTCACTTATATATATATATATATAAATATACACACACACAGGAGGATCAGCTAATTTTGATTTCATTCAACATATTTCCTCTGAGATTCACACACTTCAGTTTTTTTTAAGCCTTGTAAAAGAACTTGGAAGGTTAGACCTTCAACCAAGCCTTTCATAATACTCTTAAAGCCAGGAACTTTTCAGCACCTTCTTGTATATTTATGTTTGTATATATCTAGATATGTATCTATGTATGCATGTAATATATATATATATATATATATATATATATATATATATATATATATATATACGCATTTATAAAAACATATGGATATTTATATATATTTACAGATGTATACACATATACATACAGATATGTACACATTTTATATGTATTCATATACACACACGTGTGTGTGTGTGTGTGTGTTTTGGTGTGTGTGTTTGGTGTATTCAGAGTTGATCAATTTATAGAACAAAGTCTAAAGTCCAGTTTATTAATCATTTTGATTTGACAGAGACTTTAACTTTCTCCCGATCAGTTTGTTCTTTCACTTGGCTGAAGAAGCTGACAAGATGAAAACTGAAGCTCCTATCAACTCAAAATGATAAATATATTTCAATGTTGTTTTTGTTGTTTCTCTATAAATTGATCAACAACTCCAAATCTAACATACACACATATGAACACACACACACACAGAGTCGTATATAAGTATATATGTCTGCGTATGTGTATGTATATATATATATATGTGTGTGTGTGTGTGTATATATATATATATAGAAAGAGAGAGAGAGAGAGAGTGATGCAGATATATATGTATGTATACATATATATGTATCATGTATGTATGTGTATATATATATATATATATCACTTGTTGGTTGAGTTAAAGGACTTGAAATTCCTTGCTTGTTCTCTTTTGGCACCTGATATGATGAAATTGGGAGAAATTCACTGAAATACTTAGGTACCTGCTTTAGGACTTCCCGGGCCTATTGCCATTTTTACTGAATCTCAAAAATACATGGATTTTATTTTCCTAGTGCCAGGGGGCAGATTTTTAATTCCAAATAACAAAAGTAGATGTCATGTCAGATATTATCTGTCAGTCATTCTATGAATGAATCTATGCTGGTACTTGAGCTTATCAATCCTGAAAGGATGAAAGGCAAAGTTGATGTAGGTGGGATTTTTACTTTAAGGCATTTTCTAACCGATGCATAAATGATTCTATCACATTATTCATACACACACACACACACACATTATTTACCCATCAACATTCTTGTATAGTTTTGCAGATACATATATTTATGTATGTGTGTGTTTAGAAGTCTATACACCTATGTATGATTATGTGTATATAAATATGTGTGCATGTAAATTTATACATATTTGTATGTGAGTGTGTATCATAATCATATTTGCCATCATTTAAAGTTCATGTCCCATGTTGGCATAGGGTGGATGGTTTGTCTAACAAGTAGAAAGACTGCTTTGTGCTCTACTGACTACTTTGGAATGGTTTCTACAACCAGAGGCCCTTCCTAACATCAACAACTTTACAGCATATATTAGTTATTTTATTTTTTTGTGGCATCAGCACTAGTGAGTTTGCTATGCACCTTGTAAGACTACAGATCCCTAGAGGAGATGAGGTGTTTAGCCCTTTCGTTACCAACCCAGCTGAAACTGGCTCTGGCTCTGAGTACAAATGTCCTGTTTTCATAAGTTTTGAATTAAAATCTTCCACCAAACCTTAGTTACAATTTATGTTCTTAACACTAGCTGAAGTTATTTTACTTAATTCTTTGTTATAATTAAAATAATTGAAAGAAACACAGAGCATCTCAAAATAAATACAGTAACAAAAGGGTTAAATTTGAGAGCAGGGACTAGGTTAGAAAAGGTTTCTTGTTGAAGGGGCTATTCGCATTTTAGAAAAGAGGCTGTGGATGTCAGGAATGAAGAGATGAAAATTGTAGTGATGAGGTGTCTGTGTGGATCCTCAATGTACAAGGTGAGTAGAAGTGAGTGGGAATAGAGCACAGAAGGATGGGGAGTGTAGGTAGGTAGAGGTTGCAAGAGTGTATGAGAAATTAAGAGAGGGGTGTGGTGAGGGGGTTGATATAAGGAATAAAGAACATGTCTTGAGGGATAAGAAGGGAAGTTAGGGAAGAGTTGGTGACATATTTAGAGACTGGACAAAGGATATGTGTGTATGACTAATGATGCATTGCAGTGAATAATTACAGAATAGTAACAATGAAACAGTACAAAGTGTAAGAATGAGAATGGGACAAAGGTAGTATCTGCTTGTATAGGTTGCAAGAAAGTGTGTATGTGTGTGTATATATGTATATATATGTATGTGTATATATATATGTATATATATGTATGTGTATATATATATGTATATATATGTATGTGTATATATATATATGTATATATATGTATGTGTATATATATATGTATATATATGTATGTGTATATATATATATATATATATATATATATATATATATATATATATATATATGTGTGTGTTTGTGTGTGTGTATATATATATCTTTTATCTTTTACATTAGACTGCAGCCATGCTGTGGCACTGTCTTGAAGAATTTTGGTTGAACTTATAAACTCCCAGTACTTGTTATCTTCTTGTAAAGCCTGGTACTTATTATATCAGTCTCTTTTGCTGAACTACTAAGTTATGGGAATGTAAACACACTAACACCAGTTGTCAAGTGGTGGTGGGGGTCAAAAACATACACAAAGAGCCACACACACACAAATCCATGCATGAGGCCTTGGTCAGCAGGCATGTTTACCAAATCCATGCATGAGGCCTTGGTCAGCCCAAGGCTATAGTAGAAGATACTTGCTCAAGGTGCACCATAGTGGGACTGAACCTAGAACTACGTAGTTAGGAAGCAAACTTCTTACCACACAGCCACACACATACATGTACACACACGTACACACACACACACATATAGGGTTTTATTCAGTTTCTGTCTACCAAATCCACTCACAAACCTTTGGCTGGCCTGGGGCTATAGTAGAAGACACTTCCCAAGGTACCACACAGTAGGACTAAGCCAGGAATCATGTGGTTGGGAAGTAAGCTTCTTACCACATAGCCATGTTGTGTATTACTTACTGCATGTTTGTACATAACTTGCACAGCCCTCACAAGCCATTTGTCTATGCCTATTTTTTTTTAATGACCAAAGAATTACTGAATGTAGTACTCTGTCAAACACATACACACAATATATACACATATGTGTATGTGTATATATACGGGTGTGTATATATGTGTGCGTATATATATACACACATACACACACACATGTACATATATATACATGCACACACACTTTCACACACACACACACACCACACACACACACACACACACACACACACACCCTCTCTCTCTCAGACACATGCACATGAGATATATATTACTTATATCAGGCAAATCTAAGGACAAAATGAGTTGTGACTTGTTTGAAATGGAACCATCCCATTCTTCTAACCACCTTCATTCTTAGTAGTGTCCTGGTGTATGTAGCCATTTTATGAGAAAAATTTCAAAAGCACAGGTGTGGAGTAACAGAGGTATGGACATGTCTTCAGAAGAAGAAATGAGAACGCATAACGATATTAAGACTATGATCTGAGTGATATGAGAGCATTGTCTAGAGGTAGGAAAGCATTTCTAATGACAAAGTATTTCCATGTAGCTAGAATAACACAACATTCTGGATAGTAGCAGTTTTATTATTGTTGTTGTAATTATTATTATATTTGTTGTAAATTTCCCACTAGTTGTTTGTTGTTTTCATGTGTATTTTATCTTTGCACTACCCCCCACCCCACCCCACATCTTTGGCCCTTATGCTCAATAAAGAAATCTTCTAATATCATTTTTAAATACTGTTATGTCTGTACACACACACAGTTTTATGTACATACATGCATATATGAAAATTATATACATATTTAAATACATATTTATATATAACAGATATATATGTATATAATACACACACACACATAAATGATGTTTTTGTGAAAATGACATGTGAGTGTATATACACAATTATGAATATATACATGCATACATAAATTGATGCATACATACATATAATATACATGCATTATACACACACACACACAGATGAATATATCTATGTGTGTGATGTATAAGTGTGTGTATAAAAATATATACATACACATAGACACATATAATATACCACACAAATTTATATATATATATATATATATATATAATACACCACACAAATTTATATATATATATATACTTATGGACACTTATACATACTACACACACATACATGTATTCATCTATGAGTGTGTCTGTGTGTCTGTAGATGTGTCAGTGTGTGATATATGTATATCTATATATATGTGAATTATTTTATGTATGAGTGTATATATTCATAATTGTGCATATACCTATGTATTTATATACATATATATATAGACATCATTTTAACGATGCTTGTACATTTGGGGTTTTTTTGTTGTTTTTATTCTTTATTATTTTTTACCCTAAAATATTTTCTCCCTCTCATTGTATTCCTATGCCTGTGTTAATATTAATCTTTGGGTAAAATAAAGAAATTATTCTTCTAATTTATATATATATGTGAATGCGTATGTGTTTGAGCATGGTCATTAATTGTCTCTGTATATGGGACAGACAGAGGTGTGATTTGTATTGTCTTTTGTTGATCGATGATTTTTCTATACCCATTCACCAGTGTATTTAAATGATTTTTATTTGTGTAGCGCTTTTGGGAAATATAGCATAACATTGTTTACCAACTGTCCTTGAGGCAGATTATAAAGAAGTCATTATTATCAATGTCATTGTCGGTGTTGTGTTATCATTATTATTTTATTTTTAATATTTTATCATCATTACTGGTAATTATGATTGTCATGATGACAGATAATCAAATTAAATGATGGGGTTACTGAGATGGAGTTGCATTGAAATAAAAGGTTTAAAAAAAAAAGAAAATATAAAGAACAAAATTAAAGTAGCTGTGTAAAGGGACGAAGAGCTAAGCTATTTACTAGGACCCTTCCGTACCCTTTCCCCTCTTAACTGTAAATGATGACAATAATAGAATACGGCATGCATGAGAACTATAAATGTACAATAACTAGAGCAGTAACAGAAATGTTGGCATTAAAAATAACAAAACAACATGAAAATAACAATAATTAGTGATTTCTTTGTAATAATGAGAATAACAACAACGAAGATGTTACTAATGTTGGTATGATGTTTTTGACAAGGTAAAAGGCAAAATTGTGTGAAAGGTTGGGTATAGTCAAGTGAATATATCTCAGTATATTACTGGTACTTATTTGATTAAACCCAGCTAAAAAAAAATTAATTTCAGTATTTTCCACAGTAACAAAAAAAAAAAAAATTAAAAATACAATAAAAAACAATGCAATAAAGTGAACATTATAAAAAAATTAATTTTATCACAAAAATGACATGAAGACAGAAACAATAATAATGAGAATAAATTCTTTGATATAATAACACCTGTTGTATTATTAGTATAAATAGTAGTAGAATTTGTAGTACGAGAGGAAGAGTCAATGAAATGAATGAACAGATAAATAAACAAACAGATGAAGATGTATTGAAGAACTCACAGAGAGAGTGATTAGCTCCACACCTCGTACACACTCAGTACAGCAGCTTTCGCCGAGAAAATGTTAACACTCATCGAATTGATGTCGATTGAACGAGTAAAGAGATGCTTAGAATTATGCTTGTGTGAAGCGGCACGTCTGAACCTAGCTTGGAATATCACATGAATGCTAAGAAGAGCTGAGAAGAAGGTAGGGGGAGTCTAGAAAGAGTAATTCCTTTTTAAAACAATCACTTGGGGATAAAGAAAAACAGAGTGAAAGATAAAATCTATAAATACAACTAAAATCTGATGTTGAATTTATTGAAACGTGAATGGAAAATACATATTTTTGAATTAAATTTAAGATTTGAAAAAAAACTTGAGTGGGAGAGAATTAAAACTGTTTATATTTATTTTAGAAAAGATTATTATTAGTGTTGTTGACATAAATAGCTGAAGCAACAAATACCTGAAAAATAACATGCAAACAAAATGTAAATAAAAAGATTTCTTCACAAATATCTGTTTGATTTACTATGTCAATATCTTAGTAAATATGTGGTGAGTGTTGAAGAGGAAGAGGGTATGTCAACAATAACACACTTTCATTTCCTGGTTGTAATAATACAATTTCACTTACGTTGCAAATACTCTTCAGAAAGGCATGAATGCCACATAATGCTACCCTTGCCCCATATCAAATTTGTGACTTTGTACCAGTATAAGAAATCAATAATTTCTAAATATATAGGTGCTTATCATGGAGGAGGCAGTAACTGTTTGGAAAGTGAAGCCTGTGATTTGGTTTCAATTCCTGATTGAAATCAACTCATTTTATTTTAATACAAATATAAGAAAGGCATGAATATCATATAATCTCATTCCACTCCTATAATTTTGAAGCCTATGTATAAAATTGTTATTAGTAAATATTTACACATATTACCTAAAAAGTTATTTTATATAAGGGTGCAAGGACTCAAAAATCTAGGAGAATAGAAAAGGGTTGATGTGAGAAGGGACTTAATATAAATGAAGTTGATGTATGAAGGGACTTAATATAAATGAAGTAAAAAAAATTCAGCTCCAGATCTAAATTTGGTAAAAAGTACAACCAAAGTGTAAATAACCCTGACTGATAAATGCATTCAAATTGAATTAAATAAAAAATATGAAATAAATTGTAACTATCTAATATTTGTAGTAAATGGTAAAACTAAATACTAATACTTTAATATTAACAATATTAATTAATTTACCTTTGCAAATAATGTTATTAAAGAAAAAAATTATCATTTCATTGTTAACCCTTGAAAAATACAATTCTTGTGTAAATATTCTTTATAATTTTGGCACAAGGCCAGCATTTTTTTTTTGTTTTTTTTGTTTTTGAGAGGAAGGGGAAATCACTTACATTGCCACCCGACTACTGAGCATGGTGACATTTGAACTCAGAGCATAAAGAACTGGAAGAAATGCCTCTAAGCATTTTGTCCTGTGTGATAACAATTCTTTTAGCCAGCTACCCTTATAATAATAATAATCCTTTCTACTAAAGACACAAGGCCTGAAATTTGGTGGGAGGAGACTAGTCAATCACATTGACACCAGTGCTTCACTTAATTTATTGACCCTGAAAAGATGAAAGGCAAAGTCGACATCAGTGGAGTATGAACTCAGAGCGTAGTAGCAGACGAAATACCACCAAGCATTTCGCCTAGCAAGCTAATGATCCTGCCAGCTCGCTGCTTTCATGATGATGATAATGATGATGATAATAATTCTTTCCACTATAGGCACAAGCCTGAAATTTTGGGGGAGGAGGTGAGTTGATTACATCAACCTCAGTACACAACTGGAAGGATGAAAGGCAAAGTTGATCTCAGTGGAATTTGAACTCAAAAATTGAAGAGTCAGAAAGATTACTGCTAAAGATTTTGTGGTAACAATTCTGCCAGCTCACCACCACCTTATTCCTGTCTAAATAATAAAGATGTAATATCTTAATGTCCCATAACTGAAGGCTGAGGATTTAGATTTATCGTGTTATATTTCAATAACATCTGTTAATTACTTTTCAAACCTTAATTCAAGAGTATTTAGGTCTCATGGGGTTAAGAAGAAAGGTATTTCTGCTATGTCAATACAAAGAATGCATTGCAAGTGAGAGGCATCAACCATTTATCTCAATTAACTTATGTATGAGAGTAGGCAATTATATCGATTAAACTTGTCCTTTTGTTTTCAAGTGATTATATTAATTAGTCCAAAGAGGAAAGTTAAACAGAGGCCATAACCTTTTCAGACCTCAGACCTTCGTATATTGAAAAACAGGGATAACTAGATGTTTATGTAGCTAATAATGTTGATTTTAAACTCTTGCAGAAAAAAAAAAAAAAACAAGAGCAAGGAGTTAAGGAGCAATACGGTTAAGGGAGAAAAAGATTTAGCTACTAATTTAGTTGAGGATATGAACTGAAGAAAGTAAATTAAGATTCTTTTGAGCTATTTCTATTCCTTTCTGTCATTCATACTGGTACAATTTCTATCCCTCCATAAATTATCTGTAAGGAGATGGTTTCTACCAGTATTTAACATATTTTATGAAGGACCCTTTAATGTAGTTATTTGATCTACCAGAATTAGCATGTAAATCTTCACTAAATTACATCTTACTGTTTTTTTAAAAAGAAAGGTGGTGGGGTGTACTAGATAAAACAGTTTTAGATATTCTTTTATTTTTTTACTTGCTTCAGTCATTTGACTGTGGACATACTGGAGCACTGCCTCAAAGGGTCTTAGCCAAAGAAACTAGCCCCAGGACTTATTCTTTGTAAGCTTAGTACTTATTCTATCGGTCTCTTTTGCCGAACCACTAAGTTACAGGAATGTAAACACATCAATATCAGTTGTCAAACGATGGTGGTGGGACAGACAAAGACACACATGCATAAATATATATATATATACATATATATAATGGACTTCTTTCAGTTTCTGTCTACCAAATCTACTGACAAGGCTTTGGTCAGCCTGCGGCTATTGTAGAAGACACTTGCCCAAGCTGCCATACAGTGGGTCTGAACCCAGAACCATGTGGCTAGGAAGCAAGCTTCTTATCACACATCCCTTCTAAAATGAAGGGATTATAAACAACAATACTATATTATATGTAACTAAGGCCAATCCACGTAAAACTACCCTTGGTCCTATGATACAAACTGCCAGTTTTAAAATGATCTAAATTAAAATCAGAATTTCATGTTAATTTATGTACCACACAACACCTTAATAATGACAGTTTTTTTCATAAATTCCTCATTATTTTCAATATTATTTGAAATGAAATGCAGTGTACTTTAAAAAGAAAAATACAGTCATGGAAAGCTTTAAGTAATGATGCATTGAATTATAAACTGTTATAAGAAAAAAAGAAAAAAAAAACAAAGAAATTCTATCTTTAATTTCAATTTATATTTAATTTGCCAAAATGAGTAAATTGATATGAAGTATTTGTAAATTTACACACTATTTTACTGTCAACTCTTAATAGTTGACAATTTATTTAGATTCTGACTATTTAATACTGAATCTGTTCAAATATTGTTCCAAATCTAAAGGTAAATGGTAACCGTTGATTTCACAGTTAAATACGGAATGAATTCTTCTCAAAACATTATTAAAATACTGTCAAGTCTGTTACATTATTTAAGTGTCAACCACATATTTTTAATTATCTCATAGACAGGGATTTACAGCTTAATTATGTGTGTGTGTCTATCTCTACCAGTGGTCTGCTCTTGGGCAGGTCCTGTGCATGTTAATCTTCTTCAGCACACTCTATACAACCTGGGAGGGCCCGTACACTCCTCTGCCACCATGAAGTAAATTGCTAGAACTTCAGCAACCCTGACTAGATTTGGGATGAATACTGGAGTGGTTTCCCATTGCCATCTCCAGGCAGGTGGGATCTGAACTCAGAATGCAGAGAGGTGGAAGATATACCATAAAGCATTTCCACTAATGTACAAACAATTCTGCTACTCTACAACCCACAGAGCAATGTAAAGTGAAAAGTTTTGCTCAAAAACATAACATGCTGCCTAGTTCAGGAATTGAATGTATGATCTAGTGAATGTAACATCCTAACCACCAAGCCATGCTTATATATATATATATATATATATATATATATATATACAGAGAGAGAGAGAGAGAGAGAGAGAGAGAGAGAGAGAGATAAATAGATATACATACACATCATGCATCAAGCAGTAAGGAAGCTCCTGATAAAGAAATCAATCTATCACTATATCTTTCAATATTTAATTCTAGATTGAAACATACAACTCTTAATTAAGAAGAATTAGGAAAATATCAGTAACTGTTATCAGTTTGATTGAAAATTTAAAAACATGTTGAGCTTGGTGTTTATTCTTTTAAGAACATTGATAAGTAATGTATTTATACAACAGAAATGTTGTGTACTATAACTAGAACCTTTTATCTATCATCTTTTACTTGTTTCAGTCATTAGCCTGCAGCCATGCTGGAGCACCAATGCTTAGAAGGATTTTGAATCGAATGAACTGACCCCCATATATGTATATGTGTGTGTGTGTGTGTGTGTGTGTGTGTGTGTGTGTGTGTGTGTGTGTGTGTGTGTGTTAAACTTAACCACTTTAACCTTGAATAATAATATGTCTGTGTGTGTGTGCATGTTTGTGCATATGTGTTAAGTGACCAATCTGTTATGTTGCCATACAGTTTCATAATATCATTGGGATGCTGTACACTTCAATAGAAACATGACGTGAATGAATGATACCAGTGGGCTGCTTTCATTACTTCTGTGAGAAAATATGCATCATAAATCATTCTCTATATTGTAATTTTGTTCTGTTTTTGGAGATTTTAAAAACATATATTGGTGGATGGAGATTTTTCTACATGTATGTATATATATATATGTGTGTGTGTGTGTGTGTGCACTTAAAACACACATGCATAAGCCGAATATCTGCTCATCTCTTCTGTAAGTGTACAGATTCACAAACATCTACAGGCAATGTGATTATTATCAAACTATTATTTAGATAGCATTGACATGTGTACATAACTCCCACCAACTCTTCTATCACACAACCACTGATTTTATTTAAACATTCAAGTATAAAAGCTTGCTGAAGTGTCTGTCACCCTTTTCTCTTTAATGACTTGATATAGAATAGCTGTCTCTACCATCTACGTTCATTCTCGTTTAATTCTCAACATTATATTATGTTTTCCAATGTGAGTAAGTGATATCGTTCTTGTGAAGTAACCCACGTTAGGTTTTCTTCACTGGTAAAGAAGTAACCTATCAAATACTTGTGAGTGATGCACAAATTCAGTATTCCGAACATATGGACCAGTTTGATCTAGGGGCCTGTATAAATTCCTGTTTTACAGATGTTGCTTATATTAACCGTTTGGCATTCAGATTACTCTGTCAAATGTAATGCTTATTGATTTACAGTGTTTTGAATTGATCATGTATTATTTTGTAGCTTCAAGGTTTTGATAATGTGGTTGCTTATTTTTAGAATGACCTGTGTAGGGTAGGTGTGAAAGGTGAATTTGGCCTGTTTGAGCATAACACAGAATAGTAGGGCTTGATATGGCTAGCTTAAATGCTAAAGGGTTAAAGTATATAACAACATTGAAACAGAATATGGAGGTGCAGTACAAAAATAGAGTTTGTTACATTATGTGGGAGCTGCTTTCATATAATATTCATATATGACAATGATAATAATAACAATGAGTAGAGAAAGAAGATAAAACTGAAAGGAATTCTTCAATAAAGACTTTTTATTATTTTATGAAACATCAATTCAGACACAGACTATATTATATTCATATTAAGATCTTGCCCTCAATTGTTACTCATTCAATTACTTGTCTAATATTCAAGTAGAATCAATGATGGAATTAAATCAGCAAAGTCCAGTTGCTTTTATTATTGCTGAGTTTGCAAGGTTGGCTTGGATAGGCTAATGGCACCGAAAAAGATAATGCTTAGGAGCTACAGAAGTAGTCTTTACTGAAGGATATTTGATCTACTAGAAATAATAACCAAATCTTACTTATATCACTCCTAATAATCTTAAAAGAAAAGACAGGATGACCAAAGTTGAACTACCTTTGACCACAGGTCTGCTTGATCAGGGAAGACCTAGAGTTAAACGTCAAATAGTTAAGATAACTTATAAATCCGTCACCATAGATATGTAGACTCAAGATGTCTCTGGTGTTACAATTGGGTAATGCCTTCTTTGCATATACTGAAATGAATTTCATTTATCATGACATCAACTGTAACCATCTTATTATAAAATATAGAGACTCAAAGTAGGTAATTTTGTTAGAAATTTGCTGAGGGTAATTTTGCTTCTGGTTATACAGAGTAGGTTAAGAAGTATATGGAAGTTTCTCACTGGCTTAACACTAGCTATTGTTATGCTTTTGCTTTCACCAACAAGAATAGTGCAAAGTTGCAATTGGTTGTGAATGTAAGGACAATGCAAGTGTTAAAAGTGTTTCATCTTACCTCAGCAGAGGATATGTACTCCAGGATTTTTGTAGGATCATTATGGAAAACGTTCACACAGCTCTATATACCTGATGTTTATTTCTGCAAAGCAGCTTCACTCTGTATAAGTGTAAACCTTTGCATTTATAATGACTTGTAGGTGGCAAGAAAGCAGACAGGCAACCTAGCAGAAAGATTCCTACACATTCAAACCTTCACAAATACTTGCATTCTTAATTACATATATTAAATGTACACACATATTTTTTATAAGCATACACATACATCTATCAAAAACACTTTCCAAAGCTACACATCCTAAACATATATACTTCTCCACAGCAAAACACTTAACCAAGCACACATATACACACACACACCATAATACACACAACTCTGAAGAGACAAAGTTTCAGTTTGTGTCAGTTTTATTGTATTACTTTCCTCAGCATTGTCCCGACAAGAACGTCAACTAATCAAACCTATTGAACAGAACAGCTAGGTTTACAATGAACTAATCAATATATACATGGTGATTGGTGGTGGCAGGGAGATTTTGTGTATCTGAGAATGTGGTTCCATGCACATGTGAGTATATGGCGTGTGTGTATCATGAAGAACAAGCCTGTTATCTGTTCTATGAAAGCATTGTAAACTGCAAGCAATTTGTAATTGTTGTCAATAATAGTGATGCCACTGATAATGACAATAATGAATATAGATAGATATGTGCATGTGATGCTGTTTGACAAGTACGTTTGATATATGTGTATGCACATGAGTATGAATGCGCACGTTTGTGCCATGAAGACAAATAGTGTGATTGAAAACAATTCTCATTATGTGCAGGGCTATGTGTTAACGTAAATCAACGTGTGTTGTTGTGTATATGCATCTGGGTGTACTTGTACTGAATACAAATTATATTTATATAAATATATGTAACTATTAGAATGCTAACAATTCATTGAGTGTACATGCTTGTGTATTTGTATGTATTTACGAGTATCTTTATGCATATATCTGTATGTGAGTATCATGACGACAAAAGGTGTTGTCTGTTCTATATAATAAAAATGCTCTGTTTCTAGGTGGGAGCTTGTGTGTTTGTGTATATGTCTGCACACTGTCATATGGGTGAATGAGCAGAGTGCTGAATAAAAACATTATTACCCTTTCTAATAGTTGTTATTTATTGATGATAGAGTAACTTAAATACAAATCTTTTCAACATTGTTTGCTAGAATGATTTTACATTCTTTCCTTTAATGAATGTATGGTTTTTAACCAAACTGTATGAATTGGAAAAACAAAGAATTTTACAAATGAATGATGTTTCATAATAACAGCCTTATGAACGTGAATTCAAACTGCTAACTTGAACCTTATTTTCCAACAGAGATAGATTAGGACAATAAGAGCAATGTATCTTTCCTACAGCAATAATTGAAAAAACACAACCTCCTGATTCAACAGCCCTGCACACCAAACTCTTCAGATGTCAAGACTTCTATTGAACACAAAATTTCCAAAAACATTAATTAATTAGTTAAGGAAAATTAAAGGCAATGCAATGCTTCATGTATATCAGATATGTTTGTACATGGAACCATAGACCCTTTTTGGTCATGAATGACCACAAGATTGCACCTAGAAAAATACCCTCTGAGGAACAAGTCTGGGCAAGGTTGTTTATGGAAGACCAGCAGTTGCCCATGCATACCATCTTCTTCTCTCCACACCACTAATATTATCCAAGGAAAGGCAGAGGCTGATATAGCTTGGCACCAGTGATGTTGCAACTCATTTCTACAGCTGAATAAACTGAAGTAATGTGAAATAAAGTGTCTTCCTAAAGAATACAACACACAGCTTGGTCCAGGAATCAAACTCACTACCTCATAATTGTGAGTCCGATGCTCTAACCACTGAGCCATGTGCTCATATCCACTGTTAATAATATAAATAAACCTTGAAAATATCTAGTCTCACAGCTTACTAACTTATAAGGTAAACTTTCTTGGCAGATGAAGAATGATAACTCCACTTTCAGATTTTAGAGTTTATTGGGCCACCTTTAGGTTGACACATATTCACTTGTAGCTTATGCTTAGAAGTAAACAATCAAGAACAGACAAATGAGGTTTATTTACTATTATTATATAATTTTATTCTACTATTTGGAAACCAGTACTGTTTATCACAGGTTTCCAATGAATCAGTCACTGAATTCCAACAGTTCTGATGTCAAGAATAACTCAATGCAAAGAACTTTATTTCACAAAGAACTTCAAAGAACGTTAGATTTTTCAATGATGTTCACTATCTTCCTCAATATACATTAGCAAAAGCTGTACATCTACACATACAACTGATTTCTACACAATTTCTCTCTACCAAATTCCACTCACAAGGTATTAGTAAACCTGAAGCAATAGTAGAAGACATTGCCCAAGGTGCTATGCAGTGAAATCAAATCCAGAATCATGTGGTTATAAATGAACTTCTCAACCGTTCAGAAATTAAGGATTGACAAACAAAATTAACTGGAATGTTACTTAATATGCTTGAAGCATACTTATAATATAAACATTAATATTACTCCCTACAAAGGGGACATGCTGACAGAATTGTTAGCATACTGGGAAAAATGCTTAGTGACATTGCATCCATCTTTACGTTCCAGTTCCAAATTCTGCTGAGGTCAACTTTACCTTTCATCCCTTTTGGAGATAAGATAAGTAGCAGCTGAAAACTGGGGTCGATGTAATCAGCTTACTCTCTCCCTTGAAATTGCTGGCCTTGTACCAAAATCTGAAACCAGTATTACTCCACACAAAGAAATATACAGCTTCCATAAAATTGTACTATAACTCTGAGAAAGGTCATTGAGTGCTGATAATGTTTGGATATCTTAGTTGATAATAGTACTCTTGATGATATCCATCTCTCCAGTAACCAATGGGAGAATTTGAGCCTGGTAGTACAATTTAATAAAGCATTTGTCAGTTATAAAAGAGCCACTACAGAATTAACTCACCAGTTAGATATACCCTAATCTCATTGACATAGCACTCTACCATCTTAAATCAAGAAAGGTAATTTACATCTAGACAATGTGATTATAGCTGGAATTCCTTTGACAATTGATCTGCTTGATCAGAGTTCACCTGAAACTAAACAATAACAGCAATATCGTTACTACCTCCATTAATCCCTTGTACTTGATCATCATCTCTTTTAAGAGATGACTAAACTAGCAATCTCTTAATGAAGTAAATTAATATATAAAATACAAGTATAATATAACAAAATATATAAATAAATATAATATAATATCTAGTCATCTCTTAATATATCTCAGCATCATGAAATTGAATTTTATTTTGATTGTAATGAACAGAAAATCCTTGATACTTTATCATTTAAATGCTAAAGAGACTTCTAAATTACTTTGTATAATTGTACAAAAATGGATGTTTATGTACTTAATGTGGTGAGAAAAAAAATTTTAACTAATCAACATCCAGAATAAGGGAAAAAATGATTATCTTACTGACTAATCTCAATATTAATTAGAAATACAATGTTGTCTGATTTTTGATACTACTGTGACAACTCCAGACATGTTTCTATAGTATTAAACCTCATCAACATTAAAGCCAGATCTTAAAATGATGACAGAGAATATAAGATTTTAGTGATTAAACACTGAGTGAGATGATAACTGAAAAGAATGGTGGGGAAAATACTCAAAGATACTTGCTGCATGAAATCAAATAGTAAAGTGGTAAAGTAAAACATTTAATACTTCACACCTGTGGCCTCTCACACCTGCCCTATAACGTTGTTTTAAAATTAAACAATCATATCATTGAAGTTATCTTTGAGATAATGCATGACTAATTCAGAACAATGTGAATAAAAAAGCATTACACTTGACAGAATAATTTGAATGCTAAAGAGTTACTGAAGGGAATCAGGAAATTTTGATTAATTAAAATTATGTGCATAATGATGGAAAGAAAAATTATTACATTAAAGACTAATTCTGGTTAAGACAGACAGAGGAGACAACCCTAAATATAAATTAATTAAAATAATGAAAAACAGGATGTAGTGGACTGTAATTATATTGATACTCCATAGAAACAAAAGCAAAATGGAAGATTTTTTGGCCAAATGATGGGGAAAGATCTGGGAAGGAATTTTTTGAAGTCAAAAGTGTTAACCAAGAAGTTGTTATAATAAACAAGTCATGGGCAAACTGCAACCTTCAGACTTTCTGAATAGCATGCCAAATTTCATGAGGAAAAAAAACATGTGTTAAATTTTTTTTATTAGAATGATCCACCTGATGATAAGCCATGTCTTATGCAACTCACTTCTCAGGAAAGATTGCCCATGCCTGTACTAAACTTTGAGAAAGAACTTACTACTGTTAAAATAATCAGCTTTCTTTTTGCAAAAATGCTTTATTATGTGTGGTACAAAAAATAAATTATTTGTAAACATTATTTGGTATATTTGTGGATACTGGAAGAAAATGCAAGAACTATCAAGTAACAAAAGAAATAATTATTAAAATTAAACTTCAATGCAGTAAAATATCTAGGATCTCCTTCAGTCAAGAGTGACCATGCATCTGCACATGTGAGCACAGGACTGAGCAGCATCTTTTGTGGAAGAGATTAGTAGTTATGCAGGTCTCTTCTCTCAAATTCACTGATGTTTATCCGAAAGAAAGGCTGCTGATATGGGACAATACAGACCAGCATTAGCATCATTGTAGATGTCACTGTCAGAAAGCAAAGTACCGAGACAGATATTGCAAAGCATCTCATCTAACCCTCTAATACACTGCCAATCCACTGTCCAGGAATGGTACTTTTTTCTAAGCAAATCCAAAAAGATGAAAAGCAAAGTTGACTTAAGCAGGATTTAAACTCAGAGCAAAAAGAGTTGGAACAAATATTACAATCTAACCAACTCAAAAGTCTCTGCCAGTTTGTGACCTTAGAAAAAAAATGCAGATATTTAAATGATGATGATGATGATAATGGTTGCTGTTAATTGTTGCTTAGTCCCTGGTCATTTTTGATTGAGCAAACCTATGAGGCAAAGTCTTTCAGTCAAGACCAGCTTGTCTTTTTATATATCTATAGTTATACTGTCCAATGTGTTATTCTAACAGTAGGGTATAACTTGAAGGATATTTAGCTGCTATTTCTAGCAAATGAAATTACCCTGTAGAACTCCCTCCCTCCACTGGCTTATCCTTATTATTGTTCTTTTGCACAAAGTTGAGCCTACTTAAATAAACTTAATATCAAAGGTATTCCAACTATGAGCATTCTGTCTTTTTTCCAGGCAATATATATATCTAGGACTACATTATCCAATATTCTCTTTTCATGAAATGGTAGAGTGTAGCTTCATAGCAACTTGGCAGTAATTTTTAGCATAATGAGTATCAAGGCATAGGTTCCTTCATTAGTTTGTGATGCTGATTTGTTACAAGTTTTGCAACTGTTGTCAATATTTTGACATCTGCTATTCTCCTCAGATATGGATTAGAGAGAGTTTCTGCCTTTTCTGTTTTTTAAATAAGTGCCTTACTTGAGACTTGCAAGAAATTAGAAATTGAGTAACTGATGCCAGCCTTTTCCATCCATAGGAATGAAGCAAAGCAAATATATGTATTGATAGAAAATGTCTGTGGGAAGAGAGGTTAATAGCTGACATATAAGGTAATTCTAAACTATGGTATTTCAGCACAATTACTAACCTGTTGGTATTCGAAAACACAAGATCAGATAAATATTAGAGATAAGAAAGTAAAGGATTTTGGCAGAATAGATTTGATAGGTAAAGAGCTAAAAACTTGCAACTTTAATGCCATGTGTTGAGTTTTTTTCATTAAACAAAAAAGTAAACAAAACACAGAAACATATGCAAAAAGTTGTTAATGAAGAAAACTCAAAATGTTTAGCAAGAAATAGAAAATAAAATTACTTTATCAATCATGAATAAATGATATGTAATTTGCATTCATAATAGTTTCTATGTAAATGTTTAACAAAGTAAAGAAATTCACTTGGCATTAATTAGATGATGCCTTTCAGAGTTTGGAGGCCATTGCTCTTTGTGTATAGAGAAGCCAAATGACATTTAACTAAAATATTAATAGAAATTAACCTTTCAAGTTTTGGGAAGAGTTGTTTTTGCAACAGAAGGACTGTCTTATGAAATTGTATTTTGTCAGTGATAATTTTTTTGCTCAAACCCCTTAAATGCAAACAATTTACTGTTTTCACCTCTCTCTGGATATCATTGCATAATAGTTCATAATCAAAAAATAATACAAAACATTCTGTGACATCTGTCTATTCAATTTCTAGTTAACTAATCATTGTTCCACATACTTTTCCACACACAAAGATTTTAATCAGCCAATAACTTTCCTCTCTTTTCTGTGTATGTGTGTGTGTGTGTGTGTGTGTGTGTGTGTGGGCCTGATTTTGGTTTTGGGTGCAGGCATAGCTGTGTGGTTAAGAAGCTCGCTTTGTGACCATGTGGTTTTGGGTTTAGTTCCACTGCACAGCACCACAGGTGTCTTCTAATACAACCCCAGGCTGATCAATGATTGGTGAGTAAATATAGTAGATGGAAACTGTTAAGAAGCCCATAACATACATATATGTGTGAGTGTGTCTTTGTGTTTTTCCCTCACCACAACTTGATAACCAGTGTTAGTTTGTTTATGTCTCTATAACCTAGCAGTTCAGCAAGAGTGATTGATAGAATAAATACCAGACATGAAAAAACAAAAAACATTGTGACTAAATCCTGTAATTTGGCAACAGGTGAAAATTGCAATAAGCAAGATCTACTAGATAGGCTAGGTGAAGTAGGTTTTTGAACCTATGAGAACTGGGGCAGTGTCAAGAAGAAGCAGGACACTGGTACTCATCATTCCACAATGTTTTGTCACAATGCTATTTTGCTAATTTTGTGAAAATGGTTAGAGTTGAATAACTGAAACAACCAAAATATATAAAACAAGTAAAATATATAAAAAAAGATGATATATATCCAAAAGTTTTGCATTTGACTATTTTCCGTTTGACAGAAATCTCAAATTATTGTTTTATTATATATTTGATTGCCTTGTTATAAAACTAGGTTGAGGAAAAAGTTTGTGTGCCATGTTAAAATAACGAATTTTTATGCAATTTATTCAAAAACAACAGCTATTCTTCAAAATAAAGACCATCATTTTCCATGAACTTCTGCCAATGATCTGCAAGCTTTCGGATTTGGGCAAAGTACCAATTGAAACTACAATCTTACAATCATGAGTCCAACACCACAACCACTAAGCCTTGTACGTGTCTCCACATGTGTGTGTGTATGCATATATTTGCTACTGTATCATTGCATGGACTAGACAATTAGATGTTATACACTGCTGGTCACAATGTGCTTCTTGGCATTGTTGTAGCTTCCAAATGATGTCAGCCTACTGGCTAGGTGAGCAAGCCAACATTCCTTCTAAATGAAATACCAGGCCATTGCAAGGTTACCAAATTATAGCTGAGTGAACAGGAGCAACATGAAATGAAGTGTTTTGCCCAAGATCAAAATGCACTGCCAGTCAGAATAAAAACTGCTGCAACCTTGTGAATGTGAGTGCAACACTCTAACCACCAGGTCACATGCTTTCACACACACACAATATATATACATATATACGTATATATATATATATATCATCATCATTTGACATCTGTTGTCCATGCTGGCATGGGTTCGGTGGTTTGACCTGGGCTGGCAAGCTGGAAGGCTGCAGTAGACTCCAGTCTGATTTGGTATGGTTTCTACAGCTCTTCCTAACACCAACCATTCCAAGATTGTAACAGGTGCTTTTACATGCCACAGGTACCATTTGCATGAGACCAGTATCTGATGACTGTAATTTTACTTGGCTTGATAGGTCTTCTTCTCAAGCACAACATAATGCCAAAAGTCTTGGTCATTTGTCATTGCCTCCGTAAAGTTCAACACTTGAAAGGAGCTTTTCACATGCCACTGGCATCAGCCACTTTGCCTCCATGAGGCCCAACACATGAAAGGTACTTTTTACAAGCCACTGATACAGGTGCCATTTATGTGACACCAGCATCGGCCTTGACTATGATTTCACTTGGCTTGACAGGATCTCTCAAGCACAGCATATTGCCAAAGATCTCGATCACTAGTCATTGCCTGTATGACGCCCAAAGTTCAAAGATCATGTTTCACTACCTCTTCCCTATCTTTCTGGGTCCACCTCTACCACAAGTTCCCTTCACAGTTAGAGATTAGCACTTCCTTACATAGCTGTCCTTGTCCAAATACATCACATGACCATACCAGCACAGTTGTATCTCTTGCACATCACATCTGATGCCTCTTATGCCCAACTTTTCTCCTAATATGCTTACATCCTGTCAAACATGCACACTGACATCGCACATCCAGCAAAGCATACTGGCTTCATTTCTTTCAAGCCTACATGTCTTTGGCTGTCACAGCCTATGTTTCACTGCCATGTAGCATAGCTGTTCACACACAGGCATCCTACAATATGTGAGGGAGAGGCCTTTTGTTGCCAGTAGAGGTAGGAGCTCTCTAAACTTTTCCCAGCCTATTCTTATTCTCAGTTATGCTCTCAGAGCATCCACATCCACTACTAACTTGGTCACCTAGATAAGGGGAGCTATCTCCTATCTCTAGCTTACTCCCCTGGCAGTTGATGGAGTCTATTTCCTGTACATCTTTGGTGTTTATTGTATTTGTGCATCTTCTGCACACAAAAGTTATTTTCTTTATTAACCTTCCTCTAATATTGCTGCACCTCTTATGTGTCCATAGCTTACACTGGGTACATCTTATGGAGCTTCTACCTATGCCTTTTCCACAGATTGAGCAGAGCCACCAACTTGAAGGGATTTGTGATTTCTCTGGCTTCCTACCTACTAAGACTTTGGTTTTTGGTAGGTTAACTCCAAGGCCCTTCGATTCTAAACCTTGCTTCCATACTGGAAACTTCTCTAGTTCTGGTAGTGATTCAGTTTTAAGAACAAAGTCATCAGCATAGAGCCTGTCTTAAATTGCTCTGTTATTGCCTGGAGGACTATTTAGAACATGTGCGCTCAAATGTACAAGCGAAAGGAAAAAGTACTTCATATCGAAGCAGAAGGCAATTATTTATTATAGTCTTCAGATTAGTCTTTGTTGCTACTCTGGGTTTTGTACTTCTTTGCTGATCCTGCAACATACACACATACACATCATCTATTTATATTCCTGGATTCTGCTAGAAGAAGATCAGTATTAACTGTCAAGAATAAACACTTTCTCTTAATTATCTATCATTATTAGAACACACCTGAGTTAACTTCCACTGGTAATATCCACTTCCTCTCTTAGAAGAAGATAGAAATAGAATTTTAAGTGACTAGCTCAATAACGCACTATCAAGACATATGAAGTCAAACCAACTATTTGAGAAGTTAATGTTATCCTTATTTTGTTCTGTGACCTCTTGATTACATAGAAGCAATGTAAACATGCTATTTTTTAAAAACTTTTCTAAGTAAAAATACTTTGAATTTAAATTCCAAATTTCTTGATTCAGACACAATTTCTTAATGTTACACAAATAGAAATTGTGCATTAAACTTTTCTAGAACATTCTGTAGTTAATTGGCAACACTATATTTTATTTTAGTCTCACTAATATCCTGTCACTCTCCTTATATATTTCTTTCTCTTTATCATTCTCTCCATATATACATCATTGTGCCTCTAATTCTCACTTCCTTTTTTTTTCTGTCTCAAATTCTACTTCCTTTTCCTCATCTTTCTTTCACTAATTTGCTGTGTATCTCTCTCACTTAATATTTCTTTTTGTGCACATCCCACCAATCTCCTTTAAATTTCAAAAGAAAAAATAATGAAGAATCAAAAAGGAAGAATACAAAGAAACAAATAAAACAAAACAAAACAATGCATACAACAAACAATGAAAAAAAATTCTCTTTCCAAACATTGCCCAAACAGACAGAATACAAATGAAGTTAAATTAAAAGAATTATATAATAACAAATGAATAGAAACTGCAGAAAATAATGCTGTTTTCATCTCTTTGTAAATATGTAATGAAATTGTCTGCTGTTTTGGTCAAGTTGATGGGGAATTTTTTTCAGCATTGAAAATTTCAATATTTTCTTAAAGAACTGGCTATAAGAGAAAGGTAAAGAAAAGGAATAAGGAGAAAAAAAAAAATGCTTCAATCAATGAGTGGAATTATTGTGGAGGCAAGGTAGCAGAACCAATCGATCAAGGAGAATAAAAAATGAAGAATTCTGTAAAGCTTATGGAGGAATTTTGATAGTGATGGTAGATGTGGTGCCAATGAGACAAAATGGTTCAGAAAGGTTTCCACTATGAAATCTTATTGACCATGTCATCAAACAAAGGAAACATGTAAGGGGAAATATATGGATGTATGTAGCTATTTTGTTAGCATGTGAGTATACATACAGCAAAATACATGTACATGAGTATACATACATACAGATAGGTAAATTAGTAGATAGTAGATAGATAGATATGTCAAATTTTCCCTTCTTTTGGGGATCAATAGATAAAGCACCAGTCCATTGGCAAAGTTGAAAGAACATCAGATGGGATGTCTTGTGGTATCTGATCCAGTTCTGCATGTTCTGAGTTCAAACTCTGCCTCCAATCACCAGAGTATAGAAAAAAAAAAGAGAAATCCATGATGCTTCTGTTAGGAATTATGATCAACAAATAGTAACAATAACTGAAAAACCAATAAGAACAATTTCCTTTGTTCTATCATAAGATTAGCTGCATTGTGATGATGATGATAAGTAAAAAGTTCGTTATAGGCATGTATAAGATAAAATCTTATAAAAACTCTACTAACAATTATAAAATTGGAGAAGAGATGTTAAAAGTTCAAATTAGAATTTAATTTCCACATAGGACCATTTCAAATGGCAATACAAACATGTAAGAAAAAACATTAATAATAATAATAATTAAAATAGTTATGTATTACCATTCTTGTAGGTGTCAAAAATTAAAGTAAAACATCAAAAAAGATATTAGCAAAAAAAAATTTAGAAGGAAAAACAAGAAGGTTATGTCGGAGAAGCTGACCGGATATTTGCAAATAGATTGTAAAAGGGGAAAAAGGAAGAGGAACAAGGACATGTTGATGAATTTTTTAGTCTATCTGTGTAATAAGCTATAAACTAATCTGGCCAACCGATATATTTAAATATATATATATATGTATGATATTTAAATATGTTTTAAGGAAAACCATATTTATTTATGCCAGTACCCCCTGACTAGCTCTTGTACTGGTGACACTTAAAAAGCACCATCCGAAAGTGATCGATGACAGGCCCATCTGAGTGGCTCCTGTGCTAGTGGCACATAAAAAGCACCCACTACAGTCTTGGAGTGGTTGGCACTAGGAAGGGCATCCAGCTTTAGAAACATTGCCAGATCAGACAGGAGCCTTGCGCAGCTGCTAGCTCTCCAGACCTCAGTCAAACCGTCCAACCCAAGCCAGCATGGAAAATGGTCATTAAACGATGATGATGATGATGAAGAATTACTTTTGATGATGCTGCAAGACTTTGGACAAATTCAAACAAATGCCTGTTATCTGTTCTGTAGACAGTAGAAAGGAAATGACAAAACCTAATTTCAAATTTTGTTGGATTTTAAGCTGTGGTTAAAAAACCCCAAAAAGCATTGCTTACTTTAAGAAACAATGAAAAATTATCCATGTAAGCTATTTAATGCAACAACCACTATATATATATATATATTTTATATATATATATATTATATATATATATATATATATATATATATATATATATATATAGGGAGAGAATTCACGACAAAAACAAAAGAAGAAGATAGGGGGTGTAGAAAAACAAACAGATGTATTAGTATAATGCTCAGGAATTGAAAAAGTCTTTTACGTTTCGAGCCTACACTCTTCCACAGAAAGGAACACAGAAAGAAACAAAGAGAGACAAAAATGTGTGTAGTGGCTACTGATCTATCATACACACTCACATACATATATACATACATATATGTGTATATACATACACACACACACACACACACACACACACACACACACACATAAATATATATATATATATATATATACAAATACACACACACATACAAATATACACATATGTATGCACATGCATACATATATACATACCAAAGCACTCTGCCAGCTGGCAAGCATTTGCACAAATCTTTTTAGGTGCTGACAAAAGTTCCACAACTGTTTTCCTACAATTTCAGGGCCGCCACCATCAATGTCAGCTTAATGAAACGAAGGACAAGTGAGATTATTGATATGCTGGAGTGACAGCATGTAGAAGTGTGTGGTGTATCAGAAATAAGATGGAAGGGAGCCTCTGCTAGATTCCTCATGAGTAAAAACAGATGTTCCACTGGTTTGCCAGCTCCTGTTAAACCCTCCAACCATGTCAGAATAGAAGACAGACATGAAATGAGGATGATGAATATATATATATATATATATATCACACATTGTAAACTGTCACTTACAATGATGAGGTTTTCAGTTGATCTGATCAACAGAATCTGCTCGTGAAATTAATGTGCATGTGGCTGAGCACTCCACAGACACATGTACCCTTAAGGTAGTTTTCAAGAAGAAGCAGTGTGATACAGAGTGTGACAAGGCTGGCCCTTTGAAATACGAGTACTACTAATTTTTACCAGCTGAGTGGACTGGAGCAACGTGAAATAGAATGTCTTGCTGAAGGACACAATGTGTTGCTGGGAATCAAACTCACCACCCTATGATTGTGAATCAAATACCCTAACCATTAAGTCACGTGCCTTCACATAGACACATACATATAAAACATACATGCACATATACAGCTTGACCAATAATTTTTTAGGGAAGAATAGGAATATATATATATATATATATATATATATATAGAGAGAGAGAGAGAGCGACAGAGAGAGAGAGAGAGACAGAGAGAGAGAGACAGAGAGGTCAATATTTGACTTGTCTGGGATTTTATCAACTCTGAAGAGTTAAAAGGCAAACTGACTTCAGTGGGATTTGAACTTAGTGTACTAAAGGTCAGAAAACACTATAAGACATTCTATCCAACACGCCTATGACAATGCCAGTTTGTCACCTTATATAGAGAGACACAGATAAACAAATGGAAGGTTATAGGCTGTGTGCTCATTGTTTCATACATTTTCAGAACACATTATTTGTAAATGTTAGTGTGTGTGTGTATTTACCAAACCATTCTATTTAAATAATGTCTATTGTTAAAATGAAACTAATTTAGTAAAAGTAGCAATATTGCAGTAATTTTCTCCTGGTTGCTGATAAACAGTGATTTTGTGTAAGAAATAGTTGGTTGATATTGTGGTGTGAACAAGCACTAAGGAGATGGGGATCAGATAAGACTAAAATAGTCACAAAAGAACAAAATGTACAGCAAGAAGAAATATGAAAAGTGTAAATGATGAATTATTGGATGAGATTATTTTCAGTTTAGTACACTGATTGATTGCTCCAGGTAATGCACTTATGGACCAGAGATCATAAGTTCAAATCTTGCTCTTGGCAGTTGTTGATTATGTCCCTGTCTTCATCATTGCTGTTGTTTTTATAGTTTCCACCATCAAATAACTCTACTCCATTTTTAAGAATAGTTTATCCAGTGTATTCATTGATTTTAAAAATGGTATATTGAACTTTGAAGATATGTCAGATAATTGTAGTTGGTCAAGAGACAATATAGAGGTTTCTTAGCTCATCTAAATTTGTCATTGCATTATTGAACAGACTCCCACCTCCGGCATTACATTGTTGAACAAAAACTCATCATATATTTCAATGCCTTAGAAGCCATACTGATAAGAGAAATACTTGTGGGATTACTGCAGTCAAACCTATATCAGTGTATGTCCAAGAAAGAGAAGAGAAAATGTTTATTTAAAATATGAGGCCTCAATTTTAAAGACAGCGAGGAATTTGATGAAGACTTTTTTACCACATGATTTTTAAAAATATGTTTATTAATTGGTTGAAGAAAAAAAAGGCAGTCCCCCTGGCTGGCCCAGTTAGACAGGAGAGATTGATATAGTTGATATTTAGCAGTGACAACTGTATGAAATATATTAGCATTGATATGTAATAAAAAAAAATTCCAGAGAACTGCACTTTTGAGAAGTGTTCAAACAGATTGTTTAGTATAGAATCATGACGAGGGGAGGAGAGATATGTGCATCAGAAGGCTCAAGCAGAGTGGAATATGTTTGGGGTTTTAGTTTAGAGGAATAGTGGCTGTTGTAGTATTGGTTGAATAGGTGAAGTAACATTGGTTCTAGAGGTTGTAGTTTGTTGGTGAGTGAATCCTTACCAATCAGACAAAAGTAATTCTTTGCTATGCATTTATTTTTGTGTATACTGTGGCAGGAAAATATCAGATATGTGAGCAATTCTAGCATCTCTTCATTCTATTGAGGATTAGGTCATCATGTTTTTCTTTTTCTTCATCATCTCATCAACATTTAAAATATATTTTCCTAGATGGCATAGGATGGATGGTTTGACAGGAACTAGCAAGGCCAGGGGCTGCACCAGGTTCCATAGTCTATTTTGGCTTGGTTTCTATGGCTGGATGCCCTTCCTAATACCAACTGCTTTACAGAGTGTATTGGGTGCTTTTTATGTGGAACCATCACTAATGCTTTTAACATGGCACCTTCACCAGTGCTTTTCATGTGACACCAGCACTCCTACCAATGCTTTTATGTGGCCCTTCTTACTGAGGAAATTTTCTGAATTGCTGTCATGGAAGCAGAACCCCTGGCAGAAATTATCTATGTTGTATGCAGAAGATACCCAATTTTGGAAGTGAAGTGTAGTAACATCTGAGATAGTATTTGTAGAATTTGCAGTAAAGAAAGTAAATCATTAATGTATAGAAAGGAAGAGTGTTGGAAATCTTAAGATGCAACAAAGTCTTGATAGACTCTTAGTATAGGATGTTGATATAATGTGTGCCCATGGAGGTTTGTAGAAAGAAAGGAGAATTGTCCAGTGATGTGATTAGTGTATCTGTATATATAAAAGGCAGAAGGTGTGTGTGTGTACGTGAATGTAGTTTATGCATGTCCACAAATTAGTATGCATGTTGCTCCAATTTGAGGAGGACATTCGTCACCATCCTACCTGGGTTTTGGCAACTTATTTTTTCCCGAGGCACCCGCAGATAGCAGTAAAAATATTTTTTCAGCCATAACTTTTACCAATTTTGAAGTTTGCTAACATGAGTTATGTCCCTTCTTGCCATAGCCAAGTGAAAGTGTGTGTGTGTGTAAGGGTGAGAGAGAAGTTGTGTGTTGATGTATGTGTGTGTGTGAGGGAGAGGGAGAAGTTGTGTGTTGATGTATGTATGTGTGTGTGTGTGAGGGAGAGAGAGTGTTTGACAGTGTCTAACAAAAAAAGGTACAGAAAAGTGGGAGAGAGAGAGAAAGTGACAGCATTCATCAAAAATAGAAATGTAAAATGTTTTGTTTTTTTCTTAAACATGAGATATAGTCTTCAAATTTAGGATGTTTTTGAAAGACACTATATTTTATAATCAGATTATGTATACTTTCTCACACAATAATTAAAATATATTTTAAATCATTTATTCATTTTAAATCGTTCATGTTTCTCCCCACCCTCTCAAACACACACATTACTTTGGGCATGTTAATTTTTGTTTATATTTTATGCCGAGGAAAAAAGTGTTTTGTTGAGAATCCATTTATTTAACAACAAAGAAACAAAGAAGTAGGTAACAATTTGTCAGGGTACAATTTCTGAGGCTGCCACCACAACCCACCCCATTTTAGGACCACAAAAAGGGTTTTGTAGCATATTAGGAGGCCAGAGTAGTTGATTCCACGGAAAAAATCTGATTTTTTTTTCTTAGTGAAAATCGTGCGAGTGTTAATCTACAAATTTACCAGCATTTTTTCATTCATTTCTGTTTATGAACATGTATGCATACAAAAAACATATATGTAATAGGTGTATGTACGTACGTGTGTGTATGTGTGTGTATGTTGCCCATATATATTTATATTATTTATATTTTATATATATATATAAACCAATTTCAATGGATTTTTCCCAGATTTAGTTATATATATTTGTGATTATTAAGATAAATGTTCTAGTGGGAAGGGAAAAGTAATCCCTGGTTCATGAGATGAGCTGCAGGTAACCCAAACTAAAGGAGGTGTGGATTTAGGACTATGTGTCAGATGATTTGGAGTTACCTTCTGATTTGAGTGCCTAATCTTATATCTGGTAGTAATCCTTCACTGGGGCACTATTCCATGAATAATCCTTGATAAAAATTGAGTATTGTTTTATCTTCAAATCATGGGCTTCTTTTGGATGCTTGCAGGAGTGTGAATACTGCTGAAAACACCCAAGAACTAAGTAGTGTGTTAGACATCTCCCACATAGAAAAACAAAAAAAATCTTGGTACTTTGTCATGGCACCTGTATTACAGAATCTTTCTCACAGCTAATAGAACTTCAATCATTTGCCCAAACTGTGTTGTGTTTCCATTTTACTCTTGGGGAAACTCTAATTTACATTCCTTATTTCATGAAAATTCACATACATTTAACTTTCATAAGAAATTAACCAAATCACAAAACTATGATGGGATGTCACAAAGAAGGTTTAAAAAATTTCTTCTTTACCAAGATTTCTGGAGGTGAGGTTATTTTTTCTGCAGGATCTCTTTACAAATACCAGAATTTCTCTTGGAGAATATGACCCATAATTATAATAACATTATGGATGGAGAAGAAAATACAAAAATGATTCAAAATTATATTTCCTTATTTAGCCTTATGTTTTGTGGAACCTCTACTAACCTCAAATAGAGCCCTAGAGTTTACACTTCAGACTGAATAGAACAAGCTATTTTCAATATAAATGTAGAAACATAAGGTTCTCCATGGAGGATAGATTCTTTCTTTTATCTTTCTTTCACTTGTTTCAGTCAATGAACTGTGACCATTCTGGGGCAATTCCTTGAAGGATCTTAGATGAACAAGTTAACCCCAGTACCTATTCTGTCCACCTCTTTTACCAGACTGCTACATAATAGGGACATACACAAACCAGCATTGGTTGTCAAGTGGTGGTGGTGAGGGAGAGACACAAAGACAGACTCAAAAACACACTCACACACAAACAATAAACTTCTTTCAGTGTCTGTCTACTAAACCCACTCACAAGGCTTTGGTTGACTCAAGAACATAGTAGTGTTATGCAGTGAGACTGAACCTGAAACTATGTGGTTGGGGAAGCAAACTTTTTAACACACAGCCATGCCTGAAAACATAAGAAAAATATGAGAAAATGAAAAATAGAATGAGAGAGAGATTTGAGCAGAGATGGTATGGAGACAGAAATAAATATATCCATGAAAGGCATATAGTACAGAAACAGAGAGAGACTAAGGTGGAGTTAATGACATATTTAGTCACTTATTTGCTTATGCATAGATTCTTTTATATCCACGTCATACATTGTTTATTATGCAGTTTTTTAAAAACAGTGTTTGGTTTCTATCCTTTGAATGTCAGACTCAAAATCTGTAAATTTTGTTTTATTTTAATAAAGACAAAGAGAAATATTTTTAATTAATTTCTTTATAGATCAGAAACTAATTAAAATTTGTACAACTGAAGTACTTCTCTTTTGTATGTAAATAATTTCATTTGAGATTGAAGTTTATATAAATATATTTTGTTTACATTTGGAAGCAATATTTTAATTTTCTGAAAATTTAAAATAATGTTCCTTCAGTTTCAATTTATTAAGAATGAAGACCGTCCTTCTCACCATAATCATTTAATACCTGTTTTCCATGCTGACATGGGTTGGACAGAATGACAGGATCTGATGAATGGCAGTTCAGTACAAAATTCCAGTATCTGTTTTGGCATGGTTTCTATAATTGGATGCCCCCCTCCTAATGCCAATCACTTTACAATTTACAAATATTTATATACATATGCATGTATGTGTCTGTGAGTGTGTCAGTAATTTTTGAAGTTATATATCCTCTAATCCTTATAAGTTTTTGCTTAAAAAATAAAACCCATTTTAATTATTATATCTTTCAACATTTTAATGTAAAAATAAACATTTTCTTTTTTTACTTTTTGCAGATTCTGAATCTCTGATGTACAAAACGTAAAAATCTGAAGACCATTAAAGAAAAGTATATTTTTTAAAAAATGAATAGGAGGAGGGGGTCAACAAAATCTATGCTTAAAAGAGTAAGTACTAGGATTTGTATACATTAATAGTTTTGAAATAAAAATAAATCTGAATTCAACAACATACACTATCGTTAGGCATCTGATGATAAAAAATGTTATTTAGTATTCTGAAAAACCTCTTATCAGCTTGGTACTGGGTCATATAGTAGTGTTAATTTTGTGAGCTGCAGTGTAATTTTATGTGCATGTTGCATTAAGTTAACTCTTGAAATTGCCATGTAGCTGGATAAGGATGGACTTTTGAGAATTAGCATAGAGTATATTCTTTCTGGTTTATATTGGTTGACATTTAAACAGAAATGAAGCTCTTGAGAAATAGCTAAGTGAATATAGTGTTTATATAGATTATAAACTCACTGATTGCAAATTCATATTCTACTAAGTATTTGATAAAGATGTGTCACAGAACATATCTCATCAGACCTGGGTGAATATTTACGATGCCTTTTGAGTAAACTTATTTGCAGATTGTCTTATTTAGTTGTAGATTTGTGTTTCATCCACACAGCAAAAACTAGAGATAACTTACAGTTTAGAGATCCACCCTATGAGTTGTGTTAGGTTGTACATCTATAATAGAACTGGGATACCTAAAGGAGTCCTGTTATATGACCCCTCAATATATAAAAGTGATACAGAGATATAAATCATATATAATTTGCATCAGTCTGCAGATGCAATAATCCTTCAGCATTAATGATGCTACAAAATGTATACAAACAATAAAATGCTTCATATGCTTATTGTGTTGAGAAAGACATAAATAGTAGTACAGCTGATAAAAGAAAGCAAATGTAGGTGAGACTGCTTATAGTAACAAAAGGCATGTGCAACAATGCCATCTGTTTTGTCATGTACTTCACACATGTAAACATACTTCTATGAGCTATTGACTGCTTAAAAGAGATTTAATTATAATATATCCAACACTTCATGTGAGCATACATTTAGATATGCATGTATGATTTACAGTTAATTTGTATCACATTTCAAAACCTATATGTGCATGTGTGCATACAAGCACACATATACAGATATAGCTTAGATAGAATTTGTATTCATTTCACTTAAATTCATACATACATACTCAGAGATACAAACATACATACACATGTACATACACAGTTTGAAATTGATTTATAATGTTATGTGCATATACACACATGTGCAGTGACACACACACATATACAGACAAATGATACAGAACTAACAAATATCTTTTTATTACACACACACACACACACACACACACGCGAACAAGGACTAAGTAGTGCATTATCAATGTTTCTTTAAGATGGTTAAGTAAAAATGATTTGATAATGGCATATGTTTGAAGAAAATATGAGTTCATAAAACTGAATTTCAATGAGAGATTGTAAGAAATCTTCAGTGGAATGTCTTGGACAAGAGATGAAAATGTATGTTGAATAAAGACCAACAAAAATAGAAGAGGAAATGTTTATAAGAGAAGAAATAATTATCATGTAAATCAAGAAATATTGTTAGCCATAAGGTTAACTATAAAGAAAATCTTTCATTTATTCAATGGAAACTTGAAAGAATTCCATTAATGTATATAATAATAGCAAGGTTTGAAAAGAAGGTCTTAGGACTGAAAGATTGGATACAATTAGGTTTTATGATAGGAAAATGAATAGAATATTTCTTCTTCTTTTTACATACACATTGATGGAGAGTATATGGCTACTAAAAGCCTATGGTTTTGGCTGTCTTTTTTTTTTTTACTTTAAGGTTAGAATATATTTGTATCAATAGAAGAAAGTTTGACTAGATCACTTCAAGGCAAATATATTTGATTTGGTTTGTTATTATGCCTGCCTGTCTTTCACCCACCTGCCCACTTGCATCACACGTAATTACACACACACACACACACACACAAGTTACCTAGAAGATATCAACATAAAGGTAAAGATCAGTGAAACACAATATGCCTTCACTAGACTATTAAGAAACTTACAGTTATATCACCCAGATTGCAAGTTCAGATTGGAGCACTTGGATATGTAACCAATTGCCTCTTCACCAATCTTGAGAAATTAGGGTTCTCAAAAGCAGAAAACAGATAGCTAACTAGAAAACAACAGATATAATCCATTAATGGAACAGTCAAAGTATGTAAAACTTTCCAAAAAGTTAGCATTATAAGTATACATTGCACATGTCTAGATATGCAACTGTATGTATGAATATACATATATAAAACAAAGCATAGAGACCTGCACATACACTAGCTCCAAGTACTTGCACATACACACACACATACATGCACAACTCTCCTATTGATATTGGGGAAATTCCAATGAAGGAGCTTTGGATCTAGGTTAGAAACCAGCTCTTTCTCCATTAGCAAGAAATCTAGAAATAGAACTAAATAATAGCATTTATAAAGTAACAGAACAAAAAGATCTCTAATGCTTTGGATGATGAGCATTCAATTGTTTAATTAATTGAATTACCTACTCATTGAATTGATGAGTAAATAGCTGAATATTCAACATCCTTAGCACAATTCTTAGGCAGAATCAGCATGATACAGTGTGACGAGGCTGTAATTTGAATTAGAGGTACAATCTATACAATGAGCCTTCTTACAATTTCTGTCTTTCCAATTTTACTCAGAAGACTTTGATCAATCTGAGGCTCTTGCCCAAGATATCACACATCAGACATCATGATTGTGTGAGGAATTTCTTACTCATTGAACCAAAATGTGTTTACACACACACACACACACACACACACAAGTTACCTAGAAGATATCAACATAAAGGTAAAGATCAGTGAAACACAATATGCCTTCACTAGACTATTAAGAAACTTACAGTTATATCACCCTCACCCAGATTGCAAGTTCAGATTGGAGCACTTGGATATGTAACCAATTGCCTCTTCACCAATCTTGAGAAATTAGGGTTCTCAAAAGCAGAAAACAGATAGCTAACTAGAAAACAACAGATATAATCCATTAATGGAACAGTCAAAGTATGTAAAACTTTCCAAAAAGTTAGCATTATAAGTATACATTGCACATGTCTAGATATGCAACTGTATGTATGAATATACATATATAAAACAAAGCATAGAGACCTGCACATACACTAGCTCCAAGTACTTGCACATACACACACACATACATGCACAACTCTCCTATTGATATTGGGGAAATTCCAATGAAGGAGCTTTGGATCTAGGTTAGAAACCAGCTCTTTCTCCATTAGCAAGAAATCTAGAAATAGAACTAAATAATAGCATTTATAAAGTAACAGAACAAAAAGATCTCTAATGCTTTGGATGATGAGCATTCAATTGTTTAATTAATTGAATTACCTACTCATTGAATTGATGAGTAAATAGCTGAATATTCAACATCCTTAGCACAATTCTTAGGCAGAATCAGCATGATACAGTGTGACGAGGCTGTAATTTGAATTAGAGGTACAATCTATACAATGAGCCTTCTTACAATTTCTGTCTTTCCAATTTTACTCAGAAGACTTTGATCAATCTGAGGCTCTTGCCCAAGATATCACACATCAGACATCATGATTGTGTGAGGAATTTCTTACTCATTGAACCAAAATGTGTTTACACACACACACACACACACACACTCACACATAGAGGTCCATTCTTGTTTTATTCATTTACACATGAAGTTACAGTACTAACTACATGTTGAGTCATCATGCACTCTCAGTGATACAGTATGTCCCTCAGATGAACTAAGATTGCATTGCCTAGGTTTGTAGGAAGTTATCTACTACATAGCTTCTGGCATGTATTTAAGTGTCCTAATTCATTATATTCCTGCAGTAGAACAATAATGAGGACTTTTTCACTATCTTTCTAAGACAGTCACTGTATCTCAGGGATATATAAACTAATCACATCATCCCTTTTCCCAATCCTGATTGATTTATTGTGCTAAATATTGTGTGGCTAAACAAGCAACTTTCTTCTACAGCAGTTGAAGTGAATAATCACCTAGATCTCCTGCAAGATAAGTGATGGTAGGTATTTTGTTTCCTTTATGTGGCATATTTGAGGTTCATTCTTTTAGTTTGTTTATTTCCCATAAAATCATATCACTGACTACCTATTGAGTTATTATGCACATCCTACTTAGATGAGCAAAAAATCATACTGCCTAGATTTAGATGTATCTTTGTACTATATAGCTTCAGGCACATATGTTAATATTTCAACATATATTTTCCTAATAGGGCATTCTGAAGGCATTTTTCACTACTTTCATTATTATTATTATTATTATTTATGGTTGAGTTATTATTTATTGCTAAAGTTCAGATGCATCTTTTTTACTTTTAAATACACACATGCACAAATACACCCTTATCCCACATATATTTTTTATTCTTTTGGTAGTTTAGGTCATTGAAGTGAGGGTAATGTTAGTTCCCTGACTCCTGAAATAAAAGGTATCCTTGGTGCACAAAATTGTTACTCTCTATATGTTTGTGTAATATACAGAGTGTACCAGAATTAACTATCTATTTTCATGAAATAGGACAAATTTTAAAAATACTGATAGAATTTTATGTTTATTACTTAATCATGATACTAAAACGAATAGATTGATAAATCCTATGCTAAAACTTGATTGAAAATTTTCAACATGTGATCTGTCTGCATCCTTGCAAATTTCAAATCTACTCTTAGCATTGTGAAATTCATTTTGAAGCATTTCACGAGTTTCTCTCTTGCACTGCTAACAGAATGTATTCTTTAAGTTCAGCTAAATTATTGCTCCATCATGGGGATGAAGGTAGAGAAAATGATTGCAGTGCTGGAAAAAAAGCTGTTGTGGACAAATAAGGAGGATCCAACAGGAATGAAAAATAAAATTATAAAATTTATACACTTTTAACGCATATTAAACTTGATAAACATAGATAAAAATGAATTTTTAAAAAAATTGTCTGATTTCACTGAAACAGTTAATTCTAAGACATCCTGTATATATTGTAGGATGGTAGGTATAGTCAATTATTTTTTACTTCTTTTTCATTTCCATTATATTGGTTTCAAATTTTGGCACAACCCCAGTGTTCAACTGGAACTTATTTTATTGGTCCTGAAAGGATGAAAGGCAACGTTGACCTGGACAGCATTTGTACTCAGAATATAAAGCTGGACAAAATGCTGCTAAGCATTTTGCCCAACATGCTAATGATTCAGCCAGCTTGCACTTTTTTATATTTCCATTATATTGAACACAATGTTGATTATCACAGCTCCCTCAAAAAACTCCTGAGTAATCTGTAAAGCAGATATTAAATTGAAGCACAGATTGTATAAGAGGTCTGTATCATAGCAAAACTTAAACTATTCTAATAGACATTGAGTGTTTGCAGAACATTTATCAAGCTGCAAAAGCAGAAGTTTTCTTCATAAAGATAATCAATTCTGTCTCTTATGCTATGATATGTAACTCACTTTTTTCCAACTCCTTTCTTTGAAAGTAATTAGATAAAGAATTTTATTACATTAAAAAAAAAGTTGTCAAAAATAGCTTTAAACACATAGCTGAATTTGAACTTTTTTTCCTGCAAATAGTAAAAATTTAATTGTGCCATTGTTCCTTTTAAGTTTATATAACTAAAAGATAAAAACAAAACAAAAAGTTATTTAGTGTCCATACACTGACTAACAGACACTCATATGTCATGTATATATGATTCTTTGTGCAAGCATATACATATATGCATGTGCATGAGTATATATGGGTATGGTCATGAATATTGTCAGGATTTTAGGACTTGTATAAGTAATTGTCTATAAGTAGGCTGTTAATTACTAGATATTAATTACCAGTTAAAGGGGCTAGATGCTAATAAAACCTATGATGTTAATACAGAGGAAATTATCATGGGGTACTATGGATATAAACAATATTGTTATGTTGTATAAAGATAAAATTTAAGATTATTAAAAATGATATAACCAGAATAGATAAAATGTGTATATATATTCCAATTTTCAACATTAGAAAGAGAAGATTACATAGAATTAGTTTAATATTCATTCCTGTCCTTAATTATTTATTTATTAGGTGGTTTCCATAAAGATTGCTCTGGGTGTTTACTTATGGAAAACTGGGGCAATAAATCATGCTATCTTTATATTAATTATAAGCTAAGAATCAGAAAAAAAATCGGAAAAAAATATGTGTCCAACTGATTAAAAATTCTATTTATTTATGCAGCTGAGGATAGCCCTGCATTTAAATTGATGTAATGATTGCATTGTTCAATTAAATGGAGCTGCTTGAAATGGTTGTACTGCATCACCTCTTGATCTTCTGTTGCTTATTTTGATATATATATATATATATATATATATATATATATATATATATATATGCATGCATATACATATATGCATGCGGATGTGTGTATATATATATGCATGTGTGTGTATACATGTTTGTGTATGGATGTATACACATATATACATATATGCTTGTTTGTATATGAATATACACACAATCATCATCAACATTGATTTTAATGTCTGTTTTTCCAAGCTTGTATGGGTCAATTTTCTAAAGCCAGATATCTTTCCTTTCCCCAATCCTCACCTGTTTCCAAGTTAATATTTTCCCATGGTCAGACATGATTTGAAGAACACTTGGAAATAGAAGACACTGCTTGCATGATGGTGACATTCGCCTGCAACTATCTCATGATATCAAGGCAAAGAGACTAACTCATATACACCCATACATACATTCATATATATATATATGTGCAGTTGTGGTTGTGTGTTAAGAAGCTTGCTTCACAACCACATGGTTCCAGGTTCAGTCCTACTATGTGGCACCTTGGGCTGACCAAAGTCTTGTGAATGGATTTGGTAGAGGAAAACTGAAAGAAGCCAATTGAGTGTGTGTGTGTGTGTGTATATATATATATATATAAAAATTGGAAAAAAACACCTTTTATCAATTCTAATTTATATATATATATATATTATATTTTGTGAAATTTGATTTAGTATTTTTAAATTGAATTATTCCCTGTAAGTTTGGAATAATATTCCCTCATATTATTATATATATATATATCACATGATCACGTGACCGACCAGACCATCAGATGTTGCTACACATCACTGGTCACAATGCATTCGCATTGTTTTAACCTTCAAATAATGCCACCCCACTGGCTAAGTGAGCAGGCCAATATATATATCATCATCATCATCATTTAACATCCGTTTTCCATGCTAACATGGGTTGGACGGTTCAACCCGGGTCTGGGAAGCCAGGAGGCTGCACCAGGCACCAGTCTGATCTGGCAGTGTTTCTACAGCTGGATGCCCTTTCTAACACCAACAACTCCCTGAGTGTAGTGGGTGTTTTTTACATGCCAGGCAAGGCTGGCAACAGCCACGATCAGTTGGTGCTTTTTATGTGCCACCGGCATGGAGGCCAGTTGAGGTGGCGCTGGCAACGGCCATGTTCGGATGGATCTTTTTACGTGCCACCAGCACTGGTATCACAACTACAATTTCCATTGATTTTTGATCGATTTCAATTGCCTCAATAGGTCTTCACAAGCAGAGTTTTGTGTCCCAAGGAGGAAAGATATGCAGAAGTGGACTGGGTAAATATATATATATATGTATGTTTATGTGTATGTGTCTTTGTGTCTGTGTTTATCCCCCAACCATCACTTGACAACCGATGTTGGTATATTTACATCCCTGAAACATAGCAGTTTGGCAAAAGAGCCTGGTAGAATAAGTAACAAGCTAAAAAAAATAATAAGTCCTGGGGGGTTGCTTTGTTTGACTAAAACTCCAGGTGTTGCTCCAGCATGGCCATAGTCAAATGACTGAAAAAAAAAAAGAATATATATATATATACACACACACACACTCACACACACATGGTGGGCTTCTTTCAGTTTCTGACAACCAAATCCACTCACAAGATATTTTATTAGCCTGAAGCTATAGTAGCAGACACTTGTTCAAAATACTGCAAAGTGGGACTGAACCTGAAACCATGTGGTTGAGAAGCAAACTTCTCACTACACAGCCATGCTTATGCTTATGTGTGTGTGTATGTACACACATACACACACATGAAAAGGAATAGAAAAAGATGATAAGATAATCATTAGTATAAATTGCGACACTATGTAGTTTAAAAGACAGCCATAACTGGTTAATGAGATTCATTTCGAGTTTTTCTAAAACTGACAAAAATAAATAAATAATGTTCTTGCATCATATACATGACCTTTTTCTTCCAGCACTGAAGTTATTTCTATTTTTTCAATCACTTTTTAATTTCATGGGTAGAGGTAATTAGTGTTCAACATTAAATCTATGATGAAAACTGAGATAAGTTACTGCCTGAGGAGCATAGTTGATGCATTATAAATGAGAACCTACATAGTTTTCACTTACAAGGTATTGGTTTACTTGAGGAGTCACTTGCCCAAGTGTCACGAAATGGGACTGAATCTGAAATCAGGTAGATGTGATGCAAATTTCTTAATCACATGGGCTATACATTTTACAATGGGTGTTAGAGAATGTTGGGAGTGTATTACTATTGAGACTCTCATGTAGCATGCAACACATCTTACAACATGTCTCTTGAGAGTGAGAGATTACTTCTATTTACAACAAATCTGTTGAGAGTGAGAGATTGCTTCTATGATTCCCATCTGTTATCTTATTGACAATGTTACTAATGACAAATTGTTGATCTTATATTGTTTTCATTGTTGTTTAGTTCCAGGTCAGTCCTGATTGAGCAATTCTATGATTAACCCTTTAGCATTCAGATTACTCTGTCAAATGTAATGTTTCTATATTCACACTATTTTGAATTAAACTTGCATTGTCTCATAGCTTTGAGATTTCAATGATGTGATTGTTATCTTTAGAATGACATTATAGATGTGAGAGACTGAAAGTAGCCAGTTTCGATTAAAACAGGAAGAATATTTGGGCTTGATATGACTGGTTTAAATGCTAAAGGGTTCAAGGCATCCCAGCTGAGAGGATACTTGGTGAACCTGATGGTGCTACATAAAATGTATTCACTCCACACTGTGAAGTGGTTGGCGTTTGGAAGGGCATCTAGTTGTAAAAACCATGCCAAAACTGACCTCGCTAGTGCTGGTGCCATGTAAAAAGCACTCAATCCACACTGTGGGGTTGTTGATAATAGGTAGGGTATCTGGCTGTAAAAATCATGCCAAAACAGATACAGTAACCTGGTGCAGTCTTCTATCTGGTCAACTCCTGTCAAACCGTCCAACTCATGCCAACATGGAAGGTGGACATTAAACAATGATGATGATGATAATGATGTAGGGCATATTATTCACTGCATCATAAGCTTATTTAATATGGCAAAGTGTTCTTTGAATTAGATTAAGCTGTTATTTCTAGCAGATTAACAAATTTCCTAGAAACTCTCTCATTGGTTCACACTTAACTAATTCAGTATTATGAGCCATCACAGAGAGAATGCATGCTGGTTGGCCTGTGCAACAAATTTAGAGCCATCAGGATTTGAAACAATGTTGACTACTTTACCAAGAGATCTTATGTCGCAATTAGGGGATTCATTTGTGTCAGTATTATAAGATATAAAGGAGACATGAACTCCTCAAGCTACATTAAAAGCAATTTTTCTAAGAGGACAGTAATTCTGAATAAGAATTGATATGGTGTACAAAACTCTTTACATCTGTTGCAGACAATCTCTCTAGCACTGATGGTGCAATAAAGTGTATCCTTTCCACATTGTAGCATGATAGGTAATAGGAAGAGCAAACAATTATAAAATTCAAATAAAAGTGAAAGAATGAAGTTGTTGACTCTGCAAGCCACATTACAGGTAATCTGTCTGGAAGCATAGTAACTTCAAATATAACTGATAGAAAGCTGAATGGACATTTTTGTCTTTCCAAAGAGAACATTTCCAGTGTTGGTGGAATGATGAAATGCACCTGGTCTATGCTATGAAATGGTTAGTGATGGAATGAGCCTTGAACCACAAAAACAACATGAATGTTGACCAATTAGTGTGTACCAGATGAATAAAGTCAGCAATGAGAGGCACCTCAAGCAAATGCCATTTTCTATATATCTTTTAAGTGAAACTGTATGGAAGGCCATCAAGTGGATTGTATCTGTAATTTTAAAAGGTGAAAACCTTGTCACACACAGTATCATACTGATTCTGCCGAAGACTTACATTAAGGCTACATCTGTCTTGGAATGCTCAGCTATTTACATGTTAATTTGGGTGCAGGTTCTTCAGTTGATCAAGCAACTGAATCTGTGTCAAACAAAGGAGATCCACCACTGTATATAATGTGTGTGTGTGAATGTGTGTGTGTGAATGTGTGTATGTGTGTGTGTTTACATGAAGTTAAATATATGTCTGGTCATAGCTTTATGAATGTGGAACCATTAGTCACTCTATGACCGGACATATACTTAACTGCATATAAATGCATTACTGCTCTAACTTTTAGAGGGTGCTTCTTTTTCAGATCTGTGATCCATTGTTTGATTGATTGATGAATGCATGCATGCTGTATATGCCATAAGGTCTGCAAATCTAACAGAGGCCTCAAGAGACATTCTAAGATCCACAAAGATCAGAACTTAACTGTAGTTCTTGGTGGTCCAAATCAAGACATGCAATCTATGTGGGTGTCTTTTCAAATCATTGTCTAGTTTAAATAGCCACATCAGCTGCCATGATAGATCTAAGGTGTAAATACAAGAGATGGTCCTTCTCTGCATAAGGAGTCCAAAACAACCACCACCATGCATGTATGTTGTACAAAGAGATGAATAAGTCCCACTGTACAATGACATTTGGTAGCCAATAACAGAGGATGAACTTTGTATAGAGTACAAGGTTTTTACCTAAATTTTATTCAACTATATATACACACATATATATATATATATATATATATATATATATATATATATATATACCACTTAATAACCTCAATGGAAGCAATGCAAGCGGAAACTAGAGGAACATAATGAATAACCACACTCAAAATCAAATATATACATATATTCTTCTACATTTATATAAAACACAGTGAATTTTAGATTTAAAAGTTATAATACATTGGTGTAATAAAAATTTGAGCTGATAAAACATTAAAAGAACGTACTAAAGCACCACGAAAATAATACAAAAATAAAAAATTCCATCCACGGGCCGTAGATGGAATTTTAAAATGTTTCTATTATTTTCATGGTATTTTAGTACGTCCTTTTAATGTTTTATCAGCTCAATTTTTATGACACCAATGTATTGTAACTTCTAAATCTAAAATTCACTGTGTTTTATATATCACATCGATATTTATCTATTTATATGTATTTTTATATTTATATATTTGTATTTTTTATATCCGTTTTATAAATGTAGAAGAATATATGTATATATTTGATTTTGAGTGTGGTTATTAATTATGTTCCTCTAGTTTCTGCTTGCATTGCCTCCAATGAAATTATTAAGCGGAATATAGCTCACTTGGAGCACAACAACTCCAGTCTGTATTTATAAGTATAGTTAACACTAGCAATCTCAAAATAAAGCAGTGTATTTTATATATATATATATATATATATATATGTATGTATATATAAAACAAAGTTTGTGTGTGTGTGTCTGTGTGTGGTACATATGTTCCTTATGGATTCAGAAACTGAATTGCTGATTTTGATATATGTGATATTATGAGATTCAGTAATCTTTCAGCTACCAAATGAAGTATGTTTTTTGCATGACAACTCTTTTTTACTACAAAAATAACCTTGAAAACAAGGTCAGGTCACAATTTTGAGGTAATTTTTGGGCAATATTTGGAGTTGCTTCCAATCTACATTGCCAATTTTAATGTTTTTGGCGTCATAATATGCAGCAATGTACAAGGAGTGTTATGAATGACTAAAATACATGCTTTTGGAACACTGACCGGCACATTTTTTACCAATAATGGCCTTTGTGCCACAACTAAACTGCCAATGTGAACGTCTTCGGTATGCCATGATTAAACAATGTCTTTGAAGTATTGTGATACCATTTATTTGCACAAAGCCCTATTTTTCAACAGAAAATTTATTAATGAACTGTGTTCTGGCATAATTGTGATCACTTCTGGCATAACTACTGAAAACAATTCGTCTATGTAGATTTTCTTGGTAGAAAATGACTCAGTAATGCCAAAAGAGTATTCTTGGGTTTAAATCCAACAAAATTTTCTTTAAGGATTAAGCACAGTAAGAGCTTATATTCGTTCAAGCGTTTGCCTTTAACATTTTTCTCTTTATTCAACCCAATTTATACAAAGTTGCTTATCGTTACTAGTATATATTCATACCTATTATCTATATGTATGATAGAGTTTGTGAATGTGTGTGTGTCTGTGTGTGGTGTGTATGTTCCTTGTGGATTCAAAAACTGACTAATCAATTTTGATGTATGAGGTATCAAAAGATTCAGTAATCTTTTGGCTACTAAATGAAGTATGTTCTTTGCACAACAACTCTTTTTTACTACAAAAAAACCCCCCTTGAAAATGAGGTTTGGCAGCACAATTCTGAGGTCTTTTGGGGCAATATTTTGATTTGCTTCCAATCTACATTGCCAATTTTAATGTTTTTGCTGTCAAAATATGCAGCAGTGTACAAGGAGTGTTATGAGTGCATTTGTGATGCACAAAAACCCTATTTGTCAATGCAAAATGACCAAAAAACATGCTTTTTGGAACAATTATTGGCACATTTTCTGTCAATAATGGCCTTTGTGCCACAACTAAACTGCCAATGTGAATGTCTTCAGTATTTCTTGATTAAATAATGTCTTTGAAGTATTGTGATTGCTTCTGGCACTACTACAGAAAACAATTTGTCTATGCAGATTTTCTTGGTAGCAAATGACTCAGGAATACCAAAGGATCCTTCTCGGGTTTAAATTCAATAAATTTCCCTAAGGATTAAGCACAGTAAGAGCCTATAATTCGTTGAAGTGTGGTAAAGACGTGAAGAAATGACTCAAACCGTTCGAGCTTTTTTGCCTTTAACATTTTTCTCTTTATTCAATCCAGTTTATGCAAAGTTGCTTACCATTATTAGTATATATTCATGCCTATTATTCATTCCATAACCCTCAAAGTTTGAAAGGATTTTTTACAATCTCCTTATTTTTCACAGTGGTTGAGCATGTACTATAATGCAGGTGGTGCAAAGGGAAACAAGACAACAACATTGCACATCTATGTGAGGGCAAATTAAGGTCACATACACATGAGTCTGTCCATGGTGCATGTCCCTTCATTAGTCAGGACACACACCGTGTTCACTGATTGGTACGATTTCAAATCAATTTTTCCTTATCAGAGACATGTACTGCAATACCAGTTGGTCATGGTGTTATTGTTATCAATGACCCACGCAACGCCGGAGTGCATTGTGTGTGGTATGTACGTTCCACCTGAACTCGAGAACTGAGTACATACATATATTTATAGTAAAATATAATATAATATTAATTATAGTTCAAAATTGCATAGAAGGTCTTGAAACCACCTGATGAATGTCCATAGAAGTGACAAGAAACGATCGTAGTGGATATCTTAATTATATTAAATTTATATAAAATTTTTTATGTATTGGATTGAGTCTTTCTTTGTTTGATTTGCATAATAGTGGTTTTGTCTCTAATTAATATTATATTATATTTTACTATAAAATTGGATTCAATCCTAAATCTGATTTTTCCCTGTAAATTTGGATTTATTCCCTAATATTTATTATTATATATATATATATATAAATATATAGATATAGATAGATATAGATATAGATGTGCAATGTTGTTATTGTCTTCACTGAGGATAACAACAGGTAATTGAAACTGTGCCAGTGCTTTAGTCATCATCTATTTATACATTTTGTACAATTCCTCTCCATTATATATACATATATATATATATATATATATATATATATATATATCCCTTTACTAGTTTCAGTCATTGGACTGTGGTCATGCTAGAGCACCACCTTGAAAGGATTGAAATATGTTTACAGCATGTAGGCTTCCCAAGCTGTCACCCGTCTAAGTACTAACGAGGCTCAATGATGCTTAACTTCGATGATCGAACAAGAACCGTTGTTTTCAATGTGATATGGCCATATATATATATATATATATATATATATATATCTCTATATATATATATATATATCATACAACATGGGTGTAGGTCATAACACTGGGCAATATGTGTGTGTGTGTGGAATTTTCTGTATACTAATTGTAATATTTTTTTTCCATTAATTTATTGTTTAATTAACATTAATATTAAGACTGCTTCTTGCTTATTTTTATTCCATTTAATAGTCATTAATAAGCACTAGTTTAATGCCTGGTTATTCCTTTTATGTTAATTTCAGTTGTGCGTTTTAGGATCCAATCATTTGTTTTTACTGTTTCTGGTTGGTTATTTATAATTACTTTTTATGTAATTGTTGGTTTGGGAGGGCATTATTATCATATGCATTATGAGTATTCAGCTTTATCAAAGCTGCATGTCTGTTTTTGTCATTATGTCTAGTAATTCCCAAACAGCATTTAAATATAATTTATTACGTGGTTTTATATTGTCATATTAAATGGTACTGCTTGGTATCAAAACCATAATGATTTCCAATACAACAGCTGATTATGGGATGTCTATGTTTAGTAAAATAATTTTTGATGTTATTATGGTGTTTATGTAGTTGTTTTTATGTTCTCTTTTCAGTTTGTTTGATTGTATATTTACATGGTTCTTCAACATATTCTACTTCTAGATTCATATCAGATACAGGTCTGGAACTAATTTGAATTAATCTAAGTCTAATTTAAATTATTTCTCTAGTCTAATTTAAATTGTTTCTCCAATCAAATGGTTATGGATTATAATGTTATACAACTAATTGGATCAAGGTCTTAGTTTCCTATTAGTGTTGGATTGTGAGAAGTTAGTGGTTACAGGATTAAGTAGGTAGGTGTTAGCTTGTAATTATGTTTTGGTGTATATATAATATATTAATCTCATTTACTGAATACAATGTTCAGATAGTGTAGTAATGGACAAATAGTGTAGTCATGTATTGTGTATGGTGCATGATCCAGCAATCATTTAGGCTCAATTGTTGAGTCTGAATGACATGTAAACCTGCCAAATTACTGTACTTTCTGAGCATGAAGCTTGAAGCAGCTCATGTATAACTCCTGTATTCTCTAAATGATATTTATCGCTCACTGGATTTTCTTTGCTGAGCCTTTCAACAAGCAAACAAATTATATATCTGTGTGTGTATGTGTGGTGTATGTATATATATATATTGGAGAAGGAGAAATAAAAAGAGTAGTGAGCAACAAACCACATAATGCAATTTTATACATTTTAATTTTAATGTTTTTTTGTTTTGCTTTCACAAACAAATGCTTTATTCATCAGACTAATGAAGAATGCATAAAAATTGTTGAATTTTATCATCTGAGTGGAAAATTAATAATTCATTTCCTTTTTTTTCTTTTGCTAAGGAAGGACAGGAAAGCAGCTGACAGTATATAAATTCATTTATATATAGATATACATGTATATGTATATTTATGAACATTCAGATAAAAAGAACCAAATGTGAATTATTAATTTTCCACCCAAATGATAAAATAGTGTTCTCATTCCAACCTCCAATTAAATCTCATCTTACTATATTCTAAAGAATATTATATTAAAAGAACACCTCTCCATCACCGCCACCACCATTCTATCTCTGTTGTGAACCATCTATTTATTGTATGTGACAGCATCTCATATGACATTATTATCATTATGAATTGTATGGTTATTATTCAATTTTTAGAAAGGTTATTCATCAGTCTCAACAATATGCACCCCTATCTCCCCCTCTCTCTCTAATGTCTAATACTGTATTTTCCAGTGTACAAGTTGAATTTTTCACACCCAAATTTACAACTAATATAGGTAGGTTGATTTATAATACACTAAGATGACTTCAGAGGACCAAGAATTCCAAGTGAAATGCAGCAGATCTGGGAAGAATGTAAAGATGTTTGAATGTTTACACTGTCCAGCACCTCGAGCAAGTGTCTTCTACTATAGCCCTGGGCATGTCTAAAGCCTTTTGAGGGAATTTGGTAGGCAGAAGCTGAAAAAAGGTCTTCCATGTGTGTGTGTGTGTGTGTGTGTGTGTGTGTGGTGTGTGTGTGTGTGTGTGTGCGTGTGTGTGTGTGCATGTGTGTGTGTGTGTATGCATGTCAAAGCCTTTTGAGTGAATTTGGTTGGTAAAAACTGAAAAAAGGTCTTGTGCATATGTGTGTGTGTGTGTACTTCTGTCTCCTTGTAATACTGTAAACAAATATTATTCACTTGGAAACAGGTGAGGGTTAGTGAGAGGAAGAAGTATCTGGCCATAGAAAATCTGCATAAATGAATCCTGTCTGATCCATACAAGTATGGAAAAGTAGATGTTAAAACAATGAAGATGATAATGTCACAATTTGGAGTTCATATCTAACTATTTTCATTTATTTCTGCAATCAGAATATAGTTCTGCCAGTGGGTTGGGCAGCAGATTTCACCCACACAGGCACTCCAAAATTCTACACATACTAGGACTGCTATTTATTTATCAAAAAATATTAAATACTGCAATGTTACTTGAAATATAACATAAACTTCAATATCCATGATCTTGCCAAGAGGGTACCCTAGCAAAAGTAATTTCAAACTGAGCCAAAATCTTATTTTTAAAGGTAAGGACTTCTAATGTATAAGAAACAATACACCCAAAACAACAGATGTAATTAATAGGTACAGCTCATAATAAACCACCAAAATGTTTTGGGTCAATTTGAACTCAGAATGTAAAGGCAGATGAAATACCACTAAGCATTTCACCTGGTGTGCTAATGTTTCTGCCAGTTCGCCACCTTGGGTAGCAGTAACATTTGCTTATGTGTCAAATAAACACCATATCTAGTTGTTTGGCAGTTCAACAGGTGAAGATCATCAGTGGAATGAAATACCTGACTTGAAAACAATTGCCACTTTATTCAAGCTCTTAAAAGGATTTGAGCTTGTTATTTATGTCATGCTCCTAATACTTATAGCAATAAATACTATTTCTCCAAGATAAATAAGTATTGTCTCAAGTCCTAGGACACACAGAGCTGGTTACTCAGTTTTATGGCATATGAGTGACTGAGATCATAATATTACCCCAGTTTATTACAGAGTTACTCACTAACAGGTGAGTAGACTGGAGCAATGTGAAATGAAGCATTAGTTTGCTCAAGAACACAGTGCATTGCCCAGTCTGAGAACTGAAGGCACAATCTTGCAATTGTGAGTGCAACAGCCTAACCATTAGGCCATGTGCCTTCACTTCTCCATGATATCTGTTTAGATAAACTTAAAGAATTAAGTATTTTTGTCAGTGATACAGAGCAGTAACAAGATAAGACAACAAACTCCATCCATTATATATTTTCAGTGAGTTCCATAATAATCTAAAAAGATTTTATATGTGAGTAGTTCCTGGCCCTTTTGATGTTTCTTCCAAGTAATATTTTTTCTTTCGTTTTTCTTACTTTTGTTGTGTTATATACTTTGATTGTAGTTTTTCTCTCTGACCTACATAAAAACGTTGTTGATTTCCAATATCTATTCTCTTCTTATCTCAGAAGAGCTAAGACATCTATGTATTGAAACAGTTACACGAGTTATAAGATGTTACTTCTTAAAATTAACAAGCACACATACATACATATTACATATATAGTGACTTCATTCTATCTATGTTCTATCAGAGCCTTGGTGGCCACATTTTCCCCACAGTGATAGAATAGAAGTGGCTGTTTGGGAAAAAAGAGCTACATGAGTTGGCAACCTTGTCTTTCTAACAGCACAGTCCACCTAATTGAGAGAGAGAGAGAGAGAAAGAGAGAGAGAGAAACAAGAAAGAATTGACCTATTATTGCCAATAGCTGACTGGCACTTTATTTTAATGATCCTGGAACAAATATTTCAAGGCTTTTATACAATGCTGTAATGATTCTGTCATCTAGATTGTCTCCTAAGTGTAATTTGATTGACAGAAAGAAACTGCGTCATGCCCATCACATATATGCATATATATGTGTGTTTCTAACTGATTCCCCACATTCTTTTCTACTCTAGGCACTCAGAATGTAAAGACAGACGAAATACCACTAAGCATTTCACCTGGTGTGCTAATGTTTCTGCCAGTTCGCTGCCTTGGGTAGCAGTAACATTTTCTTATGTGTCAAATAAACACCATGTCTAGTTGTTTGGCAGTTCAACAGGTGAAGATCATCAGTGGAATAAAATACCTGACTTGAAAACAAGGATTGCCATCAGGAAGGGCATCTGACTGTAGAATAATGCCTTAAAATGTCTCATCGTACCCATACAAGCATGGAAATAGTGCATGAAAAAAAACATGACAATTAAGTTTTCCTTTTGATTTTATGTTGCATCTAGCTACCTTCGTTAATTTATAATTTTCACATTATCATTTTGCTGAATCAGCCATTGATTCATATGGTAAATACTATATACTTACAGCTGGGATTTAGCCTAAATGCGATGCGTGGTTGGGTGAGGATGTAGGTGTAGGGGCTAGATATGTGGAGGCTGGGGTGTGGATGGAGGGGGTATCAATGAAGGGGGAAGGTGGGTAGGAGTGAAGAGAGGACTTAGGTGTCAGGGCGAGAGAGGAGAGGTGGGTAGAAGTAAAGAGAGGAAGTAGGTGTCAGATGAGGAGAGGAGAGGAGTCAGATGAAGAGTGGAGGGGAGTTGAGCCCATGTGGCACAAAGGAGTGAAGTGAGAAGATTAATTTCTGTTCATGGTGAAGGCGGGAGTCTGGATAGCTCCTGTGCAAAAACAGTCTGAACACAGACAGGTGTTGTAATGAATGACCAGTAGAGCAGAAATGGTGTGAGACTGGGTTGTCATTGTCGAGTCTAATGTCTTGGAGGTGCTCCGTGAACTGGTCAGCCAACTGGTGTCCTGTTTGACCCATGTACAGAGAAGGACAGAAAGAGCAGGAGATGCAGTAAAAGACATTGCTAGAAGTGCAGGTAAAGGAGCCAGTGATATGATAGAGATGATGATAGATGCCTGTGAGGATGGTGGTATTGGAAAGGTAGGGGCAAGTGTGACAGCATGGACAGGAGCAGCAGAATGAGCCAGGTTGGGAGGTGGAGTTAGGGAAGAAACTGTGAACTCGGAGGTCACGTAGCTTGTGGGTTCATTTGAAAGAGAGAAGGGGTAGGTTGGGGAAGATGTGTGAAGTGGAGGGGTCAGACTAGTGTCACCAGAAGGCTCAGAGAATAGTGCATTGGAGGGCAAGGTGGAGGGGTGGTAGGTGAGAGGAAACGGGCAACAGCGGGGTGGATACGAAGAGAGAGGGCAGAGGCACAATCCACGGAATATGCTCTGCTAAGGGTGGTGTAGATAGTGGTAAGGGGATATCCACGAAGGATGAAGTGGCGAGCCATGAGTTGAGACTGAGTCTCAAAGTCATGGTTGTCACTGCAGAGCCTGCACAGACGGAGGAATTGGAAGTAGGGAATGGAGAGCTTGGTGTGTTTCTGTGAAGAAACAGAAATGCCAGATCCGGGAACTCACAGTGCTCATCAAGGCAACACAGTGGAACAGGGGCAACTTTAGAATTTCTGCGGCCATCCTCATACACCAAAGGAAACCAAATATCAACAACAGAAGAGAGTTACAGGAAGTTAGCTGGTTGCTATAGCAACACCTTTCTACGCATGCCCATTCCACACATACACATTGGCAACATTTGCTAATTTTTTGAAAATGGGGTCATAACCCTGAAATACTAAATCATATAGTTGTTTCTTGTGATTTGCCTTGCATTTACTTTGCATTGTTGTGGCCTTACCTATGATCCTTTATGCAATATGTATATACAACACACACAAGGCATTACTCAGACTGGGGCTATATGAAAAGATACTTGCCCAAGGTGCCATGCAGTGATAGTGAACACAAAAATCATGTGGTTGCAAAGTGAGCTACATCTCCTTTATCTCCACTCCCCCACCCCCACCCTCTTGCTCGCACAGAACTAATATTACAGTCAGTGTGTTATGCTCCATGAGCTTCATGAAACCAATGGTATGAAATTGCTATTCTAGTTTCCACTGATATTCAGATATGAATGTACACCCACACAAATAGAGCCATGTGCCTAAATGCATGCTTGTTGACAAAGTACAAACTTAAATGTAATGGTTTCTGCAGCGTATAGTCAGTTTAATGGATCTCACAAATTTAAAGGTGATTAATTTATTGACCAGGTAAGGATCAATAGGGTAAGCTGAATTTGGCAAGATTTGAAAACAGAAAATACGGAGATAAAATCAAGTTCTCTACTCAAGCATTAAATTGCTTCTTGCCTTTATTCATTTACTAACAGACACTACATCTCTCTCTCTCTCTCCCTCTCTCTCTCTCTCTCTAATGCACATACAACCATTATCTGGCTGATTTGTTTTCTGCCAATATTTATCAAGCACTTGTATATTTTTTCTACAAAAACAGAGATACAGATATACATACACACATATATATACATATAGAGAGAGGTGTATATACACACACACACACATACATATATGTATGTATACAAACATATATGCATCTATCTATCTATCTATCTATCTATCTATCTATCTATCTATCTATCTATCTATTTATCCATCCATCTAACTATATAATACTAAGATTACTCTTTGTTGTTACTCCAACTTGCATGATTAAGAAAGAGTTGTGAAATTTGGAGTAGCATAGAGAGTAATCTGAGTACAATAAATAATTACATTGTATTTCGGTATTGAGTATCTTTACTTACGTTATGTTTTGTAAATTATAACATATATATACATACATACATGCATGCATACATACATACATACACACAAACACATAAACACACAGGAAGAGAAAAGGAATAAGAGGAAGAAGGACATGCATATTCAAGTGGTATTATTGCTCTGTGCATATGCATATGTAAATCTGTGTTTTTAAATGTTTCTCTTAAATAGCTTTTGATTTTAATACCAAATGTGACAGAAAAATAGATTAACACATCATTAAGCTTGTGAATTATTTCCCCCCCAAAAAAACGAAGGAACAACCCTGTTTGAAATTATATATTTTTCTCTTTAAAATGAAAACAGAAAAATTGAACTAAAAAAAACTGTTACCAAGACTGAGTAGAAGTTTAAAATTGAAATGAGTTTGAACCTACCTTATGGTAGTTATTAACTGAGCCATAACTGTAGAATGTTAAGGGTCATGTACAATAGTAGCTTTTCTACCCACCAGGGAGTAATAACATTTCATGGCTATTCAGAAACATACTGAAATATTTATGTGTCAACATTTGATGTTCTAGTGCAATCTTATCATTTAGAGAACACTGAAAGATATTGTTCTTCTGAGGAATAAGTACTACTATTTGTACAAGCAGTGCACCAGTTGCAAGCTTCCTTGGAAACTGCAACGTGTAGATGCAGTGTGGAATCTAAAGCATTATATTTTTGTTATGATTTTGTTTGGTTTTTATGGCGAATAAAATATCTTCACTGCAATTTGCCTTATTTGAATTGAGGAATAATGAGTTAAAATATTTATTAAGGGTTTGTTTGATTGTGGGGAAGTGTTTTGACATGTTTCAATGGAGAAAATGAATTAAATGAGGTTAGGGGGGGGGGCAGAGTTGGTAACATTAATAAAAATGTTGTAGAGGAAGAAAGAAATGGAACGAGAAAGACATAGATAGATAGATAGATATATGAAGAGAGAGAGAGAAGGAGAGGGGGAGAGAGAGATAGAAACAGAAAGAATGAGAGAACAGAAGAAAAGTTAGATGAACAGATAGAAAGGAAGGTAGTGTTGAATATCTATAAAAATACATTAGTAGTCAGATGTATGTATGTACGTATGTGCATGTGTGTGTATGTTATATATAAATATATGTATGTATATATATATATATATATATAATATATATATATATATATATATATATATATATATATATATATATATATATATATATATATATGTATATATATATATATGTATATATATATTATATATATATATATATTGTATATATATATATGTATATATATATGTATGTATATATATATATGTATGTATATATATATTATATGTATATATATATATATATATGTATGTATATATATATGTATGTATATATATGTATATATATATATATGTATATATATATATATGTATGTATATATATATGTATATATATATATATATATATGTATGTATATATATATATATATATAATATATATATATATACACACACTCATTGGTGATGTCCTGTACATAATGTGTATTTTTCATTATATGTATATATGTTATTATAATTATCAGTTTAATAAATAAATACATTAACATTTTAATGTCGAAAAGTTGATGAACCAACTATTGTTCTCCTCCATTTTCTTATTTGCGATATATATATATATATATATATATATATATATATATATATATACATACACTGAGAAAGTGATAGAGCAGGAGTGGGGTGTAAAGGGAGAGAGAGAGAGAGAGAGAGTTAAACTGGATAAATAGGTAGGCAGGTAGAAATAGAAGGATAAACAATACAGATAAAGAGACAGAAAGATGGGTAATTAGAGAAAGGGGCAGAAAAAAGAATACTAGGAGGAAGTGAACATATAAATGAAATAAGAAGAGGTAGTAAAACTAAAAAAAGAAATAAACAGAAAAACAACAAAAAAAAAGAAAAGAAAAACAGAGGAGACAGTTATATAGAAAAATATGACTGAAATATAGGTGAGGGAAAGGCCAGAAAGACAGAGAAGGCATGGTCGGAAAAGAAAAACTAAGAGATAATGAAGATGAAAGTAAATTAAAGAATAAGAAGGATCAAAACAAAAGGAAGAATGTAAGAAGTATGAAAGAAGGTCATGGAATGAATAATTTTTCATTTTTATCCACACCTTTTTCTATTTTTCTTTCTTTTCCATTTCTCTCTACTTTTTGCTTCATCTATTGTTTCTCCTTCCACCTCTACTATCACTATGAGCCACTGAAGGTGGCTCTGCTGTAAATAGCAGGCAAATAAATTTTTTTTTCTTCCACCTTATAAAAGAAAATGATTACTAATGTATATACATATATATACACACACACATGGAGTAAAATATTTTTGATGGTGCAACTTAAAGTAGATACAGTTTTAACAGCATGTAGAAAATTGAGCAAAAGAAACTGAGTCCATTGCATCTTATAGTGGAAACAGCTATAAGCTAATGGAGTTTATAAGATAATTGTTTATTCCTTTCTCATTTCTTATTACTGCTTTGTACTTGACTAAAGGTTTGTCCAGAAGCACACATATATTGAGTTCTATGCCAGGTTATTAGTATTGCAATGCCTAAGCAAAATACACACACACACACACATGTATGTAGGTAGATAGATAAAAACAAGTAAAACAAAGGTAAAGAGAAGACAAACAAATAATATATACAGTTAGACAAGTAAAGCACATGGTGGAAAAAGTATAGAAAAACAACGATCAAAGAATGTTTACAATGATAATAAATATTCCAAATGAAAAGAAACATAAGACCCTTTATTAGAATAAAGTATTAAAAAAAATAAGAGGAGGTGGAGAACAAGAAATAGGACCAATACCAAATTTGCAATATCTGTTCATAATGCAGGATAACAATGATTATTTGAGTGTGTTAAGAAGGATGATGCGTTAAGTCTACTAGAAAGCGAAGAACTAAAACAAATACTACATGATATTCTATCCAATATTCCATCAATTCTGCTGATCCGCTGTCTTGGACTTGTATTTTATTGACCCACAAAAGATAAAAGGTAAAGTTGGTATAGATGGAATTTAAACTCAGAAAGCAGATAACTGGAATAAATACTGCAAGACATTTTGTCCTATACCCTAATAACTCTGCCAACTTACTGCTTCTGTGTGAGTTTAGTTGCACAAATAATGCAAGAAAAGGGATAATTTAACTATTTGATGAGTAGCTAAATAAAATAAGTGCTGGGGTCAATGAGATAAAAAAAAACATTGAAAGGGGTGCTACAGTATGACCATAATCTAGTGAATGACACTAGTAAGAAAATGAAAAGAATAAAAGAACATGTGCACTATCTCATTGCCAGCCAACACTTAAGGGATTTTCCTATTCAGATGGATAAGGAGCTAGAAAATAATAGACCAGACATAACAATGATAGACAAGGAAAAGCGAAGTTGCTTACTAATTGATTCCAGGATTGTAAAGAAAGAGGATGAAAAATGAGAAAACTGCAATCCCTTAAAATTGAAATTGCAAGAATTTGGAGTATGAAAACTGTAAAGGCTGTGCCTGTATTAAATGGTGCATTGGGAATTGTAAGTAAAGATATAGACAAATAGTTGAAGTACAGAAAGTTTACCTCTTAGAGGCAAGTAAGATTACCAGGAGCATTTTAAGCACTTGAAAGGCTACTGAAAACTTATGTATACCTAAGGTTACAGGTAGTAATCCACTACCCACATAAATTCTACTACGAATAAGAATGAACCAGAGTCAAACATCATCATCACCAATAATAATAATAACAATAATAATAATTTCAAATTTCGGCACAAGACCAGCAATTTCAAGAGAGGGTGAGTCGATTAAGCTGATCCCAGTGCTTGACCGGTACTTATTTTATTGACCCTGGAAGGATGAAAGATAAAGTTGACCTTGGTGGAATTTGAACTCAGAATGTGAAGATGGGCAAAACGCCACTAAACATTTTTTCGACATGGTTTTGCTAACAGTTCTGCCAGCTTGCTGCCTTCATATAATAATAATAATAATAATAATAATAATAATAATAATAATAATAATAATAATAATAATAATAATGATAATAATCCTTTCTTCTAAAGGCACAAGGCCTGAAATTTAAGGGAGGATACTGCTCGATTACATCAACCACAGCATTTCACCGGTACTTAATTTATCAACCCCACGAGGATGAAAGGCAAAGATAACCTTGGCAGAATTTGAACTCAGAATGTAGCAGTAGATGAAATGCTGCTAAGCATTTCACCTGGTGTGCTAACAATTCTGCCAGCTTACTGCCTTATATAATAATAACACTTTTTACTACAGGCACAAGGACTAAAATTTTGAATGAAGGGGATAGTCAATTACACTAGCATGGTTAGAGTGTGTGCTGCCTGGGGTGGTCCTTCAGTTTGCCACCCCCAGGCTCAAACAAAAAATACATATTGCCTACAGCAGACCCAAAACAGTGCTTCCCAAGGTGGACCACCCCCTTTGCTCCCCTCTAGCTATGTTAGTGGTTGAATACATTGACCCCACTGCTCAACTGGTGCTTATTTCATCAACCCCAAAAGAATGAACAACAAAGTTAATTTTGGCAGAAGGTAATGAGTCAGAAATGCTGCTAATCATTTGTCCACTATGTTAATGATTTTGCTAGCTCATCACCTTAACACCTCTGGTAACAACACATTATAGTCTCATAATAGCCAAATTACTAATTGATTTCATACAAGCAGTTGAGAACTGATTCCAGCAACCATCAGAAATGGCTAAAAGGAATAATAGGGTGTGGTTCTTTGTCACTGGAGGTTTGAAAGTACCATATTTAGTTTGTATGTCTTACAGTTGCTGTAAAAACCTGGAACAAAATCTGTGGAAAAAAATCAAGGTCAAACACCCAAACCTAGAACAGAGGCAAGTTGTTCATTCAGAGGCATTACCACATGCCCACTATACAGCCAGTACAAAAACTATTGTGCATGTTGTGGAGGTGAAGTCAAAGAATACACATGTAAAGAAATACTTGGGCATGAGAGAAGGTCCTTTTAGAAACAAGATTCAATAACCACAGGTCTTCATTTAATATCCAAGAGAGACAAAATGTCACTAGCAAGGCACATATGGAGATAGAAGGAAAAAGCTGTGTATTATAGCATCAAGCGGAGGATACCAGAAAAGTGCAAACCTTAGAATGAGCAGACTCAGCTTGGCTGAGAAAATAATCATATCGAAGAATTTCCTTCACTCAAGCACCTATCTAAACTGTAAAAGTGAAGGTTTTTGCTCCTTCTTAGTGACAGGTTATTAAGCAAACCTGTGATCAAAAGCATTCCAGTAGTATTTATCCTATCTGTTATTTATACACAGTGGATTGAAGACAATACTATTCATTGTGTCCTTCCCTTTTTTAAGATATTAAGGTGTGATTTGGGAATAATTAAGCTGCTATTGTCAGTGGATCAAGTTGCTTCAATTGATGGGCCCTTGCTGGATTGTAAAACTGTATTAGCAAAAGTGGTGGAAATGACGATATCAGCAATTTTAACTTTGTTACAAATATTTATTAGGTTAGTATAACTGATATTACAATTGATGTAAGTTAATATCATATATTAGAATTTATAAAATACTTATAGAGAAAGAAATAAGCTTATTTCAGCCTGCCAGCACAAACCCAAATTTCATCTCAACTTCAAAAGACACTCTCTTGGTGTATATTGAATAACTTATGCCAAAGACCCCAATGATTACTTGAAATTGTGGCATGTGCAATTTTAAATCATTATTAGTCATCTCTTCTCAATCCACTGATGTGTACAATCAAATGAAATGCCAGTTGAATGACAATGTGATACAGGTAATAATGCAATCCTGTTTCTCTTTATAAATAAACCATACTCTACACACTTTTAACACAAAGATGCACTGAGTACTTTTATGTTTATCATATAACACTGGTAGATCTCATATCATGTATAACTTCTTCTGACTAAGCATAATCTAATTTTTCTAAGGAAGGAATATAGTTAGTTGATATATCATCAGTTTAAAATCAATATTATTCTATTGACTAAATCTATTGTTTCTACTGATTCACCCAGCAAAAAATTTTGTAGGGAAGGATCATAAAAGATTAAGTCAGCCTGTGTACATACATGACTGGTACTTATTTTATCAAATTTAACCCTTTAGCAATCAAACTGGCCATATCAGGCCCAAATATTCTACTTGTTTTGTGTTCAAATTGTCAAGATCAGGCCTCTCACAACTACCCTGCAATGTCATTCTAAAAGTAAACAATTACATCATTAAAATATGAAAGCTATGAGATAATGCATGATTAGTTCAAAACAATTTGAATGAATAAGCACTATATGTGATAAGAGTCATCTGAAAGCTAAAGGGTTAAGGGAGTGTAGGACAAAGTTGAACCTCAAAGATGTTGAACTCAAAAGGTAGAGATATGAAACTAAACACAATAAAGCATTTAGTCTACTTCTCAACCATTACACCACCTTAGTTTTAGTAATTGTTTATTTTCATTCATATAGGTACAAGGATTATAGATATAGGCATGGCCATGTGGTTAAGAAGCTTGCTTCCCAATGAAATGGTTTTGGGTTCAGTCAGGGGCAAATGTCTTCTACTATAGCCTTGAGCTGACACCTGAAACTTGTTAAGCTATTACTTATGAGTGGATTTTGTAGACAGAAACAGAAAGAAGTCCATTGTACATACATATGTTTGTCTGTCTATGTATGTGTGTGTGGCTGTGTCTCTTTTTCTTGACATTACATGCTTTTTGTAAATGTAAATTAAATTCATTTATAACATTTGGTGAAAATATGTCTGATCATGAGTAAATATTACCTTGCTTGGTAAGAGATAAGGGATGGTGACAGGAATGGAGGAAGGGCATAGAGAAGTGAATGTTAAAACAATGATGATGATGATGGTGAGTATTAAATATTCAACTCATATATAAAAACATGGGTATTAAAAATAAAACAAATTTTATTAATGTTGATAAAGAAATAATCTATGACATTACTTTCCCTGCTTTCTAAAACACTTTCACCTGATAAAAGTCCCTATATTTACAATGATGTTGGAATACTTAATCAGAGTCAACCTTGATCGAGTCCTCTTAGACAGACTGTCTTTAATGTAGCTTGAGGAGTTCATGTCTCCTTATTTCTTATTATACTAACACAAAGGAATCTCCTAATTGTGACATAAGATCTCTAGGTAAAGTAGTCAACATTGTTTCAAATTCTGATGGCTCTGTAATAGCTTAACAAGTTTCAGGTGTCTTTCTTTGCCCTTACAGTAAAGACTGACCAGTTTCACACTCTCACTGTGATGGCTCATAACAGTGAATTATTTAAGTTTGAACCCTTGATTGAGTATTCCAATTGTAACAGTCTCATTCTTCACTCAGACACACTATAACTGGTACTAAATTGTCCAATGTATCCTTCTTTTCTCTAAGATTCATTGATTGTAATTTAAGGGAAAATTGACAGCTATTTCTAAGAAGTTGAGCTATTATATAAAGTTTCATAAATTAAATAGCAACAGATTAAGTCTGAAGAATTATTATTTTGTCTTCAGTTTTATTTTATACTGCATTTTGTGAACACTAACATCTTTGGGTGTAGGTGCTTTTTATGATGATTAGAAAGACAAGGAGCATCTATGTAACACAAGAGGAAAAATTGAACTTTAGTTCAAAAGTACTGGTTTATCAGTTTCCTTTATTAATGTTTACATCTTTCACAAATATGCAACAGCAAAAAATGCATGCACACACACATTTATGTTAGAAAGAGAAGTGGGGAGAGAGGGTGTATATGTGTGTGTAATTTTTTATACAAATTTCTCTTGGTAGAATTGATATAGACACTGGTATGGTGGTTAAAAAGCTTGTATTACAATCACATTATTCCAGATTCAATCCCACTGGACAGATCGTTTTTTTGTAGTATCTTGTGATGGGAATTTGGTAGATAGCAATTGTATGGACACCCATAATGTGTGTGTGTATATATCTATCTACTTGTCTATTTATCTGTCTATCTATCAATCTACATATATTTATGCACACACCTTTTGAGTGGAAGTTAGTATGCATAAACTGTGCATTGTTGTGTAGTTGCATTAAGGGATTGGTGCATAAAAGTGATTGATGACATCTACATAAATGCTGTATGCATATACTGAGATGTAGTAAGGCTATGTACTTACAATGGATGACATAATTGATCTTTGTTGTATTCCATTCAGGAAATTACAGATTCTAGATGTACTGGTGGCAATTATCCTCAACAAACTGAATCAAATTGGGACATCTTAATAATATTAGACATTACTGGAAGTAGCTTAACTCTCTGTAGCTATATTATAGATAGGTACTTGGTAAAATATGACATAACTGTCACATTTTTAATTCATCTTCCAGACATAACTGCATAACTATTATTATCATACATCAAATACCTAGAAAAAGCTCACATAGCACCTGCCAAATAATAATGAATTTATTATATACAGTGCTCAGATGCACTACAACTCATCAGCAAAAGTAACCAAAACTGCATGAACAATACATAGAATATGCACAGGAAGTGAATAATGAAAAAGTCTGAAAAATAAAAAGCAAGATATGGGGTTGGGGGACATCAGGTGTACTGTTGGCAAATTTCAGGGAGCATGACAGATTTGAAAGATTTAATGTCTTAACAGCTGACAGTTCATGCAGATAGTTTATTCTATGCTTCAGCAATTCTGAGCATGAAAAAATGTTTCCAAAAGTTATAGATGCTGTGTTGTTTCTTCAGTTCTGTAAGCATGTCTATGAGTGTTAGACATGTGGAATTCAAAAAGGTGCCCAAGGTTGATGCTGGAAAGATGATGGATAATCTCCATTACTTCGCTTCTTCCCTTCTTATCAAAAATACCAAAGATTCACTCACATATGTCATGAGTCCAAGGACTCATAAGGCAAGAGTGATGTAAATGATAGTGAATTTGTACAGAAAGCAAGAGATCTATGGTTTGATTCCATCATTGGTTCATGTTTTGATCTTAAATTGTTGTTTACAAATGTATTACATTTAAATCTGCTTCAATATGTAAATATCATGCATAAAAGTATATGGTAAACAGTAGAACATGGGGAAAACTAGTGATCACCTGCATCAGCAAATAGTAAATATATAACTTCAGACTATTCATATTTTTATGATTTCAGGATATACAAATTTACACATATAAATATATTTAGGTGTGTGCATGTGCGTGCACACATGCATGCACATGCTTGCTTGTGTATGATTAAAGAAAATTCTGGTTAATACCACATAGGTATATAACTTGTATAACTTGTATTCCAACATTTTCTGGAATACAAATGATATGAAAGAATTTTCTTTTACTGTTTTCTGTCCATTTTTGAATGCTTGCATAGGTGAGATGATTTATTTATATGCACGGTTTTCCCTTTTCTAACAACTCAACCATGATGTAAGAATGGAACAAGGTTTAGAACCAAGTGTATTTAAAGGATGCACAGCCAATGATATTAGCAAGTAATATTTAAATTTAAAAATGTTTTATCAGTTAACATGAAATTTGATATAAATATGTAACATAAATGAAATCAGTCATAAAATACAAGTAAAAGTTGTACACCAATATAAAAGACCACTTATGCATGTGCATACACATCATAAACTGTTGATTCAAGAAGGAATTTCTGGTGTGAATGTGAAAACCAGAGTTTACAGAAACTGGTTATGGTCTGCATTAGTAAAATGTATATAGTGATATAGTGAAATGTGTGAGGTTAAGTAACTTCAAAATTGTCATCAGAAAAAAAATTCTCTTTGAAGTGTAATCTTAGATTTAGAATTGGAATAGAGCTAAAACAACAAAAGCAGGCAACATTTTGAGCTAAATCAAGTCAGACATTGTAACTTACATATCATAGCTAAGTGGTTGTGTGAGGGTACCTTGTCAACTCAGACATCTACACTCACCAACTCAAAATTATAGAAATAAATCTCAGTTATACCATTTAGTGTATGATTTAGAGGCAATACTCAGAAATATTAATTAGTGCAGGCGAACAATAGACATTGGAAACAGACTTAAAATGTATAATTCCAGAGTACTTACGCAGACACATTCTCAAATGTTTGGTCGGTGGAGTCTTGTCGAGGTAAACTGACCTGATCACCCCAGGCAGATTGAGAACTCAGCAATGGAGATCTTCCGTACCCCATTTTTTTTAACCTGCTAGAATCCCGGCTAAACTTAGAAAATTTGAATGGAGAAAGTTGGTGTGCTGATATGGAAGTGTCTTTGCTACTCGACGACTCCAAGCTTGCCCGACGTCCTACAAAAAGAAAGAGGAATCAGAGTTACACATAATATAAGTTACACCCTCTTGTGCACACATTTTACAAATACAGTAAAAAAAAAAAAAGAAATCCATAAACGTGGCAACAGATAAGCTACTGTAAAACAAGTCAGTAATGTATTCAAATTTCTAGTTGAAGTCATTTCTCTCCACCAACATTGCTTCTACCCATCAGCAAAATATGTTCATTAAAGCATTTCTTGTACCTTATTTCCTCTTTGCTATAGATTTTTGTAATGGATCAATATTTGCATAAAAACAAATTTTCAAATTTTGTGTAAGTTGTATTTAAAGACAAGTGCTTGATTACATATAGGCTGCAATATCATTGGGTAATCATGCTTTAAAAGTCTCAAGGAAATGATAAATTAAAGTTTTGATTGGATACAATTCCTCTTCATTTTCCTATAGGCATCAGTGATGTAAATGAAGAGGAATAATTACTACTGGGGACTGAAAACAGATAGCAAGTTTTATCCACTGGGAGTATAGTTTAAATTTCTGATGCTCTCCTGTTTAAATTCACATAAAAAAATAAAAAGAAGTTAATTTTTTTTAATACAAGTTTCTTGCAGGGCCATTTGATAGAAATTGCAATAAAAGCTTCTGGTAATCTAAAGGACATGAATTTTTCATCTATACAGAACAATCTTGCAGCTCTGAATATTTCAGTATGCTTCAGCTAGAACTGATTCAGCCATGGATAACTGTGGAGCATCAATATGCATATATTTCTACATGTTTATATTTTGACATCATAAAACCAGAACACTTTATCCAAAAGTTATCATAGTTACAGCAAAATAGTAAAATGGAAGAAAAGGTTCAAGTAGTTACAGACTGTTGCTGAGGGAAGGATTGTCAATCAAGAGTGATAGTCATTACACTGATGTTATTAATTTAAATCTCCAAAATATTTTAGTCAAGTAAATTGACAATAATATTTGAAGTTTTTTTTTAAATATGGAATTGATATAGTGGATATTATATAGGATATTCATGAATTCAGGAAAAGACTGAACATTGAATCTTTTCACTTTTTTCAGTATTTATTCTTCCAAGTTTTGCTAGGGTTGACTTTGCCTTTCATCCTTCTGGGGTTGATAAAATAAGTACCAGTCAAGCACTGGGATCAATTTAACTGATTTGACCCTCCTCCAAAATTCCTGGCCTTGTGCTAAAATCTGAAACCAGTATTTAGATATTCCAAGGTGGTGAGTTTGCAGAATCATTAGCATTTTGTCCCTCCTTACTTTCTGAGTTCAAATTCTGCTGAGGTCAACCTTGTCTTTCATTCTTTTGAGGTCGATAAAATTAAGTTCCAGTTGAACAGTAGGGTTAATGTAATTGACTTAGCCCTACCCCTGAAATTGCTGACCTTGTGCCAAAATTTGAAACCAATATTTAGATATCCAAAGGTGGCAAGCTGATAGAATCGTTAGCATGGTGGGCAAAATGCTGAGTGGCATTTCTTCTGTTCTTGCATTCTGAGCTCAAATTCCAGTGAGGTCGACTTTGCCTTTCATCCTTTCAGGGTCAATAAAATAAGTACCAGTTGAACATTGAGGGTGATGTAAGCGACATACCTCCTCCACCAAACTTACTGGCCTTGTGCCAAAATTTTAAACCAATATTTAGATATTCCACTAAATACTTTACTTTCTTCTAGAAGTATTACTGTTTACCCAACATTTCCAATTACATATATTTTTTTATCATTCATTTATTTCATATCACAATTTATAAACAACAACATCATTGGTTACAGATTTCCAACCAACCAGTGACTCTTTTACTGCATACCTGATACATCAAGGAGAATAACTGAAGGTAGAGAAACTGCTGCATGAGGTAGTATAAAGTTGAAGAATTTAGAGAAGCAAAGGTCAGTGTAGTGAAATGGAAGATAAGGTTCAAAGGTCATTACATTGATGCTAATACTATAACTCTTTAGCATTCAGATTATTCACATTGTTTTGAATTAGTCATGCATTATCTTGTAACTTCAAAGTTTTGATGCGACTTTATTTTTAGAATGACATTGTTGAGTGAGCGGTTGAATCTGGACAGTTTGAACATAAATCAAGGTACAATATATTTGGGCCTGATATCGTTGGTTTAAATGCTAAAGGGTTAAATCTCCAAAAATATATTAGTTGAGTAAATTCATTATAATATTTGAACTTTTGCAAAGCATGGAATTGATTTAGTGGATATAAAACAGAAAATAGTTACATTGGAGAGAAAACTTCATTATAGACTCTCAATACTTTGACTGACATTGTTTTTAGCAACCCTAATAAGACTACAATATGAGTATCTGTAGGTAAATGCAGGGAACCAAATAGAAATAGATGGCAGATTGGGACATTTTCCCAACTTCAAGACAAGCAATCTTATTGTTAAGATATAATGAACCAAATAAAATATAAAATAACAACAAAAAAAAAGAAGAAAAGAAAACTAATCATCATTTATTTACCATAAAATCAATAAAACAAAATTTTATGAAATTTTAAAATAATTAGCAATATTTTATGTAGGTATGAATCATTAAAATTGTAATAGAGGCAAAATACAAAGTTGCAACCTACATTTGAACCTTTTCTAATAACATGAAATACACATGCAACAGTCACAATTGGAAAATTTCAAATTTCTTTCTCTGAAAATGTAGTTACACTGTAATTACTATGCTATATGACTTTGTTTTTTATTAGGTACAAACTTAGAATTTTATATGGAAAGGAAAACGAGATGCAATATTAATGCTTTTTCCAAGACTTTAACAATATGATGATATGAATTCTCTTCAACCAAGCAGCAGAATTAGTTTGTGTATTTGGCTTGTGGGAAGCTTACTTCTTGTTATGGCTATAAAGATAACTTTGGAAATAGATGTGTATATTTAATTAACTGTTAAACAGTTAGTTAACTGTATCAACAGGCCTGAGGCCTCCCATGGTTCAACGATACAAAACCATTCATTTTAAAGTGTTTAAATATTTAATTTAAAACTTCCATTCATAATTTTTATGGAAGAATCTTTTGTGAAGTCATGTTCCACATAACAGTTTAACAACAACATATGTTAGCCCTTAGGATTATTTATTATTTTCAAAACTAAAATATATAGATAATGAAATACAGCCACAAAAGGGTTAAACTGATCTCAGTATATTACTATTTTTCACAACCACATAGGAATGAAATAGGAAGCTGAGTTCAGTGAGATTTCAATTTAACCCTTATGTATTCAGATTATCAAATGTAATGCTTATTTATTCACCTTGATTTGAATTAATCATGCATTATCTTGTAGCTTTGATATTTCAATGATGTGACTATATATTTTTACAATGACGTTCTTACGTAGGTGTGAGAAGCCAGATTTGGCCAGTTTGAACATAAAACATGTAGAAAATTTTGAGCCGGATATGGCCGGTTTAAATGCTAAAGGGTTAAAGTAATGATGAACTGGACTAGATAAAATAGAATAAAACAATAAAAACAGGCAATTATTCAAGTATTATACTGTTTCAATCATCTAAACAGTGAATTAATTTATTTGTGGCAAATGTTCAGTTTAATTATTAATTTCTGCAATCAAAATTTATTTTTACATTCTATAATGCGCCATGAGATAGTACAGGATACAGAAATACCCCACATTACGGAAACAATGTTTCCTGAAAAACTTGGTGTAATGCAGAATCCCGTAATGCAAAATTAACTTTACCATTGATTTTCAAGTTATTAAGTGATAGTGTGTTTCAAGGCATTATTTTTGTCCCCACCTCCTAAAAAAAAAAAAGCAACATGACCAGTTTTATGCATGAAAATAATAATTTCTATACATATACAGCGCAATATGTATACTTAACATTTGAAGATAGATAGGTTAGGGAATAAATAAGAATCATAATAGGGTATGTTTTTATCACAAATGATGTTCACAATGTGAGGGATGGTGAGGGTATGAGAGCCATCAGGAGGAGAAAGGACACTGCTTTTATCTTACAATTCATCATTATCATCATCTGCTTGAGAATGAAGAACCTCTCCAAAGTTCTTTGATATTTATGGGGTATCATCTGTTTGTACATTATGTCAAGTTTGGTCTTATGTCAAGTCTGAGCTGTGTATCTTAACCCTCACATTAGATCTATGAAAAGATAATGTCCAAGCAGTTAATAGAGTAACTTTTTGGGCATTTGACTTAATTTTCTCTCAATTGTCCCATAATGTTCCCATTGTAGATGTCACAAGTTTTAATGTTTTGGCAACACAAAGACGTAAAGAAGGCCTTCAGAGATCAATTAATTCTCCATTAAATCCTAAATTAACTGAAAATAAATTTGATTTGAATATCAAACTCATAGTTCAGAATGTAAACTACAATTAGGTAATATAAATAATCTGAGAAATTTACAAGAACTATCTACCTATTTCATCATGAAATGAGCAAGAAATTTCACAACATAATTAAGTAAAAAATTTATCGACTGGCCATCGTGCTGTGGGCACATAACAAACACCATCCGATCGTGGCCGTTTGCCAGCCTCATCTAGCACCTGTGTCGATGGCACATAAAAACACCATCCGAAGACCCGGCAAGACTAGTCAGGCCATATCCCATGGCCCCTACCTGGGACGTAGTCAGTCCACCTGTGCATACCTTCCTCCTTGTGATACTTGTGAAGGCCTGTTGAGGCAAGTGAAAATCAAAATGAAATCAAATCAAATCAAATCAAAACAAATCAAAATAGATGAACATTAATGGAATTGTATCTTTGTGGTACCAGTGCCGGTGGCACACAAGAAAACCATCCGAACGTGGCCGTAGCCAGTACCGCACCGACTGGCCTCCGTGCTGTGGGCACGTAACAAACACCATCCGATCGTGGTCGTTCGCCAGCCTCATCTGGCACCTGTGTCGGTGGCACATAAAAACACCATCCGAAGACCCGGCAAGACTAGTCAGGCCATAACCTGTGGCCCCTACCTGGGACGTAGTCAGTCCACCTGTGCATACCTTCCTTCTTGTGACACTTGTGAAGACCTGTTGAGGCAAGTGAAAATCAAATCAAAACAAATCAAAATAGATGAACATCAATGGAATTTGTATCTTTGTGGTACCAGTGCCGGTGGCACGTGGCACACAAGAAAACCATCCGAACGTGGCCGTAGCCAGTACCGCATCGACTGGTCTCCATGCTGTGGGCACGTAACAAACACCATCCGATCGTGGCCGTTTGCCAGCCTCATCTGGCACCTGTGTCGGTGGCACATAAAAACACCATCCGAGCGTGGCCGTCTGCCAGCCTCGTCTGGCACCTGTGTCGGTGGCACATAAAATCACCCACTACACTCTCGGAGTGGTTGGCGTTAGGAAGGGCATCCAGCTGTAGAAACACTGCCAGATCTGACTGGACTGGTGCAGCTTTCGGGCTCCCCAGACCCCAGTTGAACCGTCCAACCCATGCTAGCATGGAAAGCGGGCGTTAAATGATGATGATGATATATATATATATTATATATATATATATATATATTAATTATCAGCGACAGCAGCAGTATTAATACCAAAATAATGTAATCTTTATATCCAACTTAATAAGGATGTCTTGTTAGAACACTGAATAATGCATTATTAGTCTTGAGAGATCCTCTTATATAGGTGCTTGGTGCATAAAAGCACGCACATAGATCATAGCAGATGAGGACTGTCTGTCATGCCATGTGATTTCATTCAACTGGAAATCATCAGAGGTCGAATCTTGCTTCAATATATAAAATATGAGCTTCTTTTCAGACACTAATGTCACAAATAGCCAGCAGGCTTATCAAAAATTAATTATTAGTGACAGAATCAGCATTTATACCAAAAGGTATTAATAGGCACCTGGAACATAAAAACACACACATAAATCATAGCGCCTATTTTGAGAGGATCTTCTGAGGCTAATAACACAGTATTCAGTGTTCTAACAAGACATCCATTTTAAGTTGGATAGAAAGATTACCATTTTGTATTAATACTGCTTCTGTTGCAGGTAATTAATTTTTGATAAGCCTGCTGGGTATTTACGACAACAGTGTCTGAAAAGCTACTGGTATTCAATATATTGTAGCAGTCATATTTGACTGGCATGTGGTGACCAGACACTTCCCACTGATGATTTTCAGTTAAGTGAAATCATGTGATATGGGGATTCCAGCAACCATGACAAGACAATTCTTGTCTTCTATAACTGGTGTGTGTACTTGTATGCACCAAGCACCTATATGAGAGGATCTCTCAAGGTTAATGATGCACTATTCAGTGCTCTAACAAGACATTCATGCTAAGTTGGATATAAAGATTACCTTTATATATATTTCACTAGTTTTGGATTGTCCTGATAATGTTGTGCTAACATATATTTTCAGAAATATTAATATTAATTTTAATGAGGTTTTCCCAATGTGTGTGTGTGTGTGCATGTGTATAAATGGTAAGCAAAATTAAAAATATGAAATGGTGACAATTTACCCATTGCACCCTTAGGAATTTTTACAGAGGTATCAAGTTGTTGGATCAGTTAATGAAAGCCATGGAGAGGGTCATAGCCCAACTAATTAGGGAGAGAGTCAGTCTAGATGAGATGCAGTTTGGGTTTGTGCCAGGGAAAAGCACCACTGATGCTATATTTCTGGTAAGACAGTTGTAGGAGAAATACCTAGCCAAAGATAAACCTCTGTACCTGGCTTTCGTTGACATGGAGAAAGCCTTTGACAGGGTCTCCCAATCCCTTATCTGGAGGTCAATGCAGAAACTAGGGATAGATGAGTAGTTAGTGACAGCTGTATAAGCCATGTGCAGGGATACTGTCAGTATGGTGAGGGTTGGTAACTAGTATAGTGAAGAATTCTAGATAGGGGTAGGCATCCACCAAGGATCAATCCTCAGCCCCCTTTTATTCATCATAGTCCACCAGGCAATAACAGAGGAATTTGAGACAGGATGCCCCGGGGAGCTTCCCTATGCTGATGACCTTGCTCTAATTGCTGAGTCACTATCAGAACTAGAGAAGTTTCAGGTGTGGAAGCAAGGTTTAGAATCGAAGGGCCTTAGAGTAAATCTAGCAAAAATCAAAGTTTTAATAAGTAGGAAGGCAGACAAACCACAAATCCCTTCAGGTAGATGGTCCTGTTCGATCTGTAGAAAAGGTATGGGTAAAAACTCTATAAGATGTATTCGGTGCAAGCTATGGACACAGAAGAAGTGCAGCAATATCAAAAAAAGGCTAACAGAAAGTGTAGCAGCTAGAATAAGAACAGCCTGGTCAAAGTTCAGAGAGCTCCTACTTATGCTTGTAACAAAGGGCCTCTCACTCAAAGTAAAAGGTAGACTGTATGATGCCTATGTATGAACAGCCATGCTACATGGCAGTGAAACATGGGCTGTGACTGCTGAGGGCATGCATGTATCTACACACACTAATATATTCAATGTATGCAGATACACACATGCAAGGAATTCCGCCGATGTCGACTCTGCTGGATGTGTAGTGTTAGTGTGCAAATACGACAGAGTGTAAGCGCCCTGAGAGATAAGTTGGACATAAGAAGCATTAGATGTGATGTGCAAAAGAGACAACTGTGCTGGTATGGTCATGTCTTGTGTATGAATGAGGTCAGCTGTGTGAAAAGTATCACACCCTAGCAGTAGAGGGAAACTGTGGGAGAAGTAGACCCAAGAAGGCCTGGGATGAGGTGGTAAAGCACAACACAACCTTCAAATGTTGGGCATCACCGAGACAATGACAAGTGATTGAGACCTTTGGAGATACACTGTGCTTGAGAAGACTCAGCAAGCCAAGTGAGACAATAACCATGGCCTATGCCAGTGCAGCATAACCAGCCCATTTAAGAGTACCCTTCAATCATTGGGCAATAAATTGCACCTGTGAAGGACCTGTTGAGGTAAGTGAAGTCATTGTCGTGGCTGATGACAGTATTGCCTAATTGGCACCTGTGCCAGTGACACGTATAAAGCACTATTCAAGCATCGTCAATGCCAGTGCTGTCTGACTGGTCCTGTGCTGGTGTCATGCAAAAAGCATCATTCAAGCGTAGTCATTGCCAGTGCCACCTGACTGGCTCTGGTGCTGGTGGCATGTAAAAAAGACCATTCAAGCATGGTCAATGCCAGTGCCAACAGACTGGTCCCGTACCGTTGGCATGTAAAGAGCACCATTCGAGTTGGCATTAGGAAGGGCATTCACCTATAGAAACTTTGCCAGATCAGATTGGAGCCTGGTGCAGCCTTCTGTCTTGCCAGCCCTCATTCATGCTGTCCAACCCATGTCAACATGGAAAGCGGATGTTAAACGATGATGATGATGATGATATATATATATATATACACATACACACACACACGCAGAAGATGGGCAGTTCTTTCTACTTCTGTATCTTCATTTTCTTTCCCAAATTACCTTTTGTCTCTTTGTTGAAGAAGCTTTTATATTGAAGACACTAACCACTAATCTATGTTGAGTAGTACGCTCTCGACCTGAGAAAGATTTGACATATACAATCAGCTACCTATCCCATTTCTTTATGAGAATAAAATCTATCTGGTTTCGGTTGCTCACTTGGTTGGGTGGGTGATTTTTTTTAAAGTTTGTGTGTGGGTTTGTGTGTATGTGTAGATACACACATGCACACGCACATATATACATGTATACACACACACAGACATGTATGTATATATGTATGTATGTATGTATGTATGTATGTATGCTGGTGTGTGTGCCTGTACATATGTACACCTATTCTCAATGGGATATTACTATAAAGATTTTCATTCATTATTTTTTATGGCTTAGTCAAAAAAATTAGGTAAGTACCCATGATGTGTTTTTGCACAAATTTTGACTCTGGCAGCAGAAAGATGCGAAAGGATTAGTCCAAATGCATGCAACAGAATGGACTTTAGTAAAATACCCAAAGCTAGGTTGTGATTAAATTGAGCAATGGCCAAATTCTGTACCCTACTGCACAGTCCATCTGATGTTCTTCCAGTTTTTTTCTACCTAATTTATTTCACAAGGCTTGGTAGATACTTAAAGATATTTAAAGTGGTGTGTAGGTGAATTCCACACCAAATCAGACTTTTTAATTACATGGCTCAGCCTGTTTCTTTATACTTCTAGCAGGTTTTTATGTTTGCAGTGGTACCTGCAAATATATCATTCGGCCAAACCTTTTTAATCATGCAGGAATTGATAATGTAAATAAAAGCTAAATTCTGGAATGAATTTAATCAACTTCATATAAAAAATCTTTCAGACTTCTTCAATCAAGAAACTATGAACAGGAATCCTAAAAGTGTCTTATGTTTTAAGAACGGACTAGTGCCTTAACTTCAAACAGCTAAAATACTGGGTTTTTATTCCACCCAACTTTCCCCTACATTTTCATATATGAAATAATTGTTTCTAATTTAGGCACAAGGCCAGCAATTCTGAGGTGAAGAGTTTTGTTGATACAAATGAACCCCATCCCCACATATCTGGAATTTTGTCCCAGCCTATGTTGTGAGTTTAAATTCCGCTGAGGTCGACTTTGCCTTTCATCCTTTTGAGGTCGATAAAATAAGTACTAGTTTAGCACTGGGGTCGATGTAAGCAACTAACCCCCTTCCCTCAAAATGGCTGGCCTTGAGCCAAAATGTGAAATCACTAAACAGCACAGCTCCCATGACCTTCGGAAACATTTTTTCACGCTAAGAGTTGCTGAAGTATGGAACAAACTGCCGGCATCAGTTGTTAGTTATCGGAGCACTGCATCCTTCAAAACTTCTTGAGATTCGCCTACACTACACCTGATTTTCTCCCCTCCATACACACGTAAGCATGTATCTGACTCATACACTGTTCACCTTCCAGACATTTGTTCATTACTGCATATGCTTTATACGCACTTTTGACAAGTTGTTGTGCACCTGAGCACTGTATACAATAATTTCATCATTATTATTATTAAACTTAATTTCTACTCTGTAATGACACCATACTACACTGTCTCTATTTTTCTCCCGATAAAACACCAAACTATCCTTTATAATTTCTATTACTTGCAACATCTTCACTAAAATATATTTAATCCTTAATTTCAAACACCTCTAAATAGGTGACTCAAACTAGCATCTGGCTTAATTTAATCGGATAAACGTGATGATAAACAAGAGATACACATGTAATCCAAAATGTTACATGGGACGTCACTCTTACATACCATAAAAGAAAATAATCATGAGTTATTTCCCTTATATCAGAAATTATTTTCTTTCGTGCTGGCTGGACTTCCATACGCCTACACCAAATCAAAACACACACATACATACACACAATTCTCCTGCGCGCAAGTTCTACACACTTCCTTGTAATTAAGAATAGAAAAGATCTATATACGTTATAGGCTTTTTGTAATAAGAGGTGACATTACCAAATAGGTAATGTAATGGACTTATAAGATTCTAATACATCATATAAGAAAGAAATTACTACTCAATTCTAACATATAAAGTTAGTGAGTGAGCACAATGTCTTATCTGCAGGTGATGGCTTCTATGTCAGTTCCAGCAGAATAAATTATTATAGATACAGTGAATATTTAGACTGTGGTATGAATATTGTAAGATTAAATAATCAGAAGTCTTTTTTGTACTTCTTCCCTCTCTGCAGTTTGGCTAACATCTCTGAAGTTAATATCGACTTCATTTCTATTGGGATAAATATTATATTCCTTTATACACTTTGGCAGACAGACTACTAGGGACAAAATCACGTATAGCCAAAGTATATTAGTTTCAAATTTTGGCACAAGGCCAGCAACTTCAGGGAAGGGGTAATTCAATTACATTGACTCCAGTGTTCAACTGGTACTTATTTTATTGACTCCCAAAAGAATGAATAGCAAAGTCAGTCTTGGTGGCATTTGAACTTAATAACATAATGCCAAAGAACTGCCACTAAGCATTTTCTCTGTAATGGTAACGATTCTGTCTGCTTGCCACCTTATGTATAATGAAAATGTAGCAAGTCAAGGTTGCATCGGTAAAAAATTCAAAATAGCAGAACAATTATACCAGTTTTATTAATACTGGAGTTGCTGCGCAATTAGAACAGAGACTGAGTATTTTCACCATCACCACCACCACCATTATTATCTTTTTAATGTCGACATTTCTAAGGTTGTAACAGTCAGACAGAATTCTTCAAAGCAGGTTTTCTACAATTCAATGCTCTTCCACTAGGAAACCTTCATCTGTTTTCTAAGCAAGGTAATATTTTCCCCATGGCTGGACACTTTTTCACAGAAAATTGAAAATGAGTGACTCTGCTTGTAGGAAAGTGATGCTTTATAAATATTCTGTGATGTCAAGACAAAGTGATATATGCATACATGTGCAACCCCCCCCCACACACACACACACTCAAGCATATACAATAGAATCCTTTTAGTTTCCATCCATCAAATACATCCACAATGTTTTAGTCAGCCTTAGGCTCCAGTAGAAAACGTTAGCCCAAGGTGCTTTGCAATAGAACTAAACTCCAAACCATATGGTTGAGAAGCAAATCTTATACATACATAGCCATGCTTGCACCTATTCTAGATGAGCATACTTGTTAGTTACATACTCATTCACTCTTTATCATTCAGATTACTCTATCAAATATAACGATTATTTATTCACATTGTTCTGAATTAATTATGCATTATCTCATAGTTCCAAGATTGTGATGAAGTAATTGTTTCATTTTTTTTTAATGACATTGTAAGATAGGTGTAAGAGGCCAGATCTTGATAGTCTGAACCTAAAACGGGTAAAATATTTGAGCTAGATATGACCAGTTTAAATGCTAAAGGGTTAAAATAACTTATTGTTGATTGTCAAAGAAAACAGTAAAGACCAGCGTTTAAAAAACGAGACTATTTCTTGTGTTGTAGTAGTGGTAGAAGAAAGGAATAAAAGGAGACTACTACAATGTTTACCATTGGTGGTTTTGTTGTGGTAAGAAATTACATGAGAAAGCTAAAACATTTTTAGTTTTCCCTTGTGGTCTAGTGGTTAGGATTCCTTGCTTTCATCCAGGAGGCCCGGGTTCAATTCCTGGCATGGAAATGTGTCTTTCTTTTAGGCATAGTCATGGCTGTGTGGTAAGAGGCTTGCTTCCCAACCAGATGGTTCTGCGTTCACTCCTACTGCGTGACACCTTGCATGTCTGACTATATCTTCAGACTGACCGAAGCCTTGTGAGTGGATTTGGTGGATGGAAACTGAAAGAAACCTGTTCTGTGTGTGTGGGTGTGTGTCTGTGTGTATTTGTTCCCCACTACCATTTGACAACCAATGTTGGTGTGTTTACATCCCTGTAACTTACTAGTTTAATAAAAGAGACCAATAAAATAAGTACCAAGCTTAAAAAAAAGGTGTTGGGCTGATCCATTCAACTAAAAATCCTTCAAGGTGGTACCCTATTGTGGCCACAGTATAATGACTGTAACAAGTAAAAGATATAAAATAGAAGAGAACAAGAGTTTAATGTTGAAAGAAATGCTAGTTGCTGCATCCCTGTCTCTTTCTGGTTATCATTACCTATGGTTTCACTGACCAGAGTCAAACTTCCGCAGACACTTTTGTGCACAACTAATAGATTCATATGAAAAATTGGATTTGTCTTTTAAATAAAACCAGGAAAACATTACAGACGACTACTGTGTGGTCAAGCACTTTTATGTTGCCATCATGTCTGGAGAGAATAGTGTTGCATAAATTAGAACAAATAATGTAGAGAAGTAGAATACAGTAAACTATACAATCCAGCACTGTTATCTCTATACTAAGCTTTTTAATGTAAATCAAATGCAAAACATAATTAGGTTGTGAGAAACACAAAAGAGATGAAGAGGAAAATTTAGAGAATGCTCAACTTCTTTCAGAAAAGACTAGATTTTTAATTGGTTGACTCTCATTCAAAATAATCAATAATGTCTCAATGTTGATCATGACAGTCATTCAAGTATAGACAGTCAACCTCAGTTGTTGAGTATCAATGTCCTTCAATTATAACCTCACATTGTAGGTTACATAAAAATATTTATTCCAGCACCAGTGCTCTTTGGAAAGGCATTCTATCAAACCTTCTTACTAATTCTCTATGTATTTGGTTTTTCATGTCAATATAAATAAATCAATGTTTTTGCTGTTGTTGTTCAACCCTAAGTCAATCTTAATTGTGCAGACAGGAACAATATAATCAAAGATATTCCTGTCTTATGTCTTTTTAGGGCTATCTAAGGCTATATTAGCCAATGTGTCCTTCAATTTTTTAAGGTGGTTACAGTATGATTTTTGGGAGATTTTGCTGCTGTTTCTAGCATGTCAACCAACTACAAAGAGACTACTACCATGTTTACTATAAGTGGTTTTGTGGTGGCAAGAAATTACATGGGAATGCTAAAACATTTTTAGCTTTCCCATGTGGTCTAGAGGTTAGGATTCCTGGCTTTCACCCAGTCTGCCCAGGTTCAATTCCTGGCATGGGAATGCACCTTTCTTTTAAGTGCAGGCCTGGCTGTGTGATAAAGAAACTTGCTTCCCAGCTACATGGTTCCGGGTTCAGTCCCACTGCATAGTACCTTAGGAATGTGCCTTTGACTACAGCCTCAGGCTGACCAAAGCCTTGTGAGTGGATTTCGTAGGTGAAAACTGAAAGAAGCCTGTTGTGTGTGTGTGTTTGTGTGAGTGTGTGCACGCACATCTTTGCGTTTATGTTTGTTCCCCACCACCACTTGACAACCGGTGTTGGTGTGTTTATGCTCTTGTACTATAGCAGGTTACTGAAACAGACCATTAGAAGTCATCTTGTTATTGTTCAGAACCAGGCCAACTCTGATTGAGCAAACCTATGAACAAAAACATTCCAGCCATGGCCACCCCAAATTTCTGTATATTTAAGATTTAGGACTATGTCACCCAATAATTACATATTCTATGACAGAAGAGTGTGGGTTGAGGAAATGTAGCTGCTATTACTAGCAAATTGAGAACTTGTACAACTGCTTCCTCACCAACTCATTGGCACTGTTACTATTACTACTGGTGATTTTGTAATAGCCTGTGGCTTTGTAATAGCCAATTAAACTGCTGAAATACTGAGTTGATCAGTTGCCTTAAATCAATATAATTGGGAGTGATATAGTATTACGGGACAGAAATTAAGCATTTCTAAATGATTATGAACCACTAGAAACAACTAGATAATTAAATGAAGAAGCATTTGACCAATATTTTGAATTCATGTATTTAATCCTTGACATGGAAATACCATACTCTTAAATTCAGTATTCAGTTCTAGATTTAAGAATTCTATTGCTTAAATATTAATTTCTGGTTGCTTCTGTTGACCTAAATTATTTAATAGCTTTTAGCAGTGGACTGACAAAATCATTAAAATATCAAACAAAATTTTAAATGCTTATGATATTTCTTCTGGCTTTTTATATTCTAGCTTCAAAACTTAGCCATGGTCAACTTTACCTTTCTTCTTTCTGGAGTCTGATAAAATATAGAAACTGAAAGAAGCTCGTTATATATATATCATCATCATCTTCATTGTTTAATGTCTGCCTTCCATGCTGGCATGGGTTGGATGGTTTGACAGGAGCCAGCCAGATGAAAAACTACATCAGGCTACTGTGTCTGTTTTGGCATCATTTTTACAGCTGGATGCCCTTCCTAACACCAACCACTCAACAGAGTAGACTGAATGTTTTTTATGTGGCACCAGCATGGGTGAGGTCAGTTTTGGTATGGTTTTTACAGCTGGATGCCCTTCCAAATGCCAACCATTTCACAGTGTGGACTGGATGTTTTTTATGTGGTACCAGTACCGACGGCATCACTAAGTAACTTGCAAGACAAGGAACTTTTGAAAGGGGAAGGGGTATTAAAGGAAGTGATCTTGTGTCAGATGATGAAAGGTTAAAGTGTGACAGGGAGGCAAAAACAGGCGTCTTGCTATAGAGAAGGTATATGGTTACTCGGAGAGAGAGAGAGAGAGAGAGAGTGAGAGGGAGGGAGAGAGAGATGGAAAGAAAGAGGCCAGCAACCCTCTACGAGAATCAAATCCTGTACCTCTCAAATTTCGGCTGAGTGCTCTATACCATTAAGCTAAGAGACCCCTCAATTTTCTAAGCTGTCTTCACAGCGATTCTGTGTTAAAGAATTCCTGTAGAACACACACATACACACATGTAAGTGTGAGTGTTTGGCTGTGTCTCCTTGCTTTGGCATCACATGATAGTTGTAAATGAATGTTACTGCTATTAGTGTCCTTCATTTCCAATATTTTGTGAAAGCATTTCTGGCCATGAAGAAATATTACCTTACTTGGAAGCAGGTGAGGGTTGGCAACAGTAAGAGCATCTAGTCATAGAAAATCCACCTCAACAAATTCTGTGTGACCTACGTGAACAATTGTTCTCACAAAATTTCAAGCCTTGGGTCTATGTTAGAAATGAAGTAATTTAACTTTATATATATATATATATATATAATGAGCATTTGGACAGCACAAAATTGTTTTCAGTAAATTACCTTCAGTCTTAATCATTGATTTCCAGTGAAATTCCTTAGGTTCCTTGTATTGTGTTAGGACTGTATCAATATCAATTAATTTCACAGGTGCAAAATCTTAGATTTAAATGGGAGTGGAAAAGGAAATTATTTGATGTTAATATCTTCTTTATGGACATTAGTGACATCAAGGGAAGAGAAATGGGCTACAGCTGAGAAATGGTAGCAGAACTCCAAGCAAAGCAAATCTATTCTATGACAAATCTATAGGAGTTGCAGGCTAAATCTAAGAGCTGATAAAAAATCACAAGTGATTTTCTTCGAAATATGTATAGAAGTTCAAATAGTACCTATCAAAAAGATAATGTTGGTGTTTATTTACCAAATGTTAGTCATAGATCTGTATATCAGTGAAACATGGTAAAAAATATAAGGAGCTAACTGAGGCTTGGAGATTGAGTATTACAAGTTGGATATATAAATATATTTGAAGTCAGATCATATGAAGATGCACTAAAATAGTGATATTCTTTTAAAGATGAGATCATCATCATCATCATCATCATTTAACGTCCGTTTTCCGCGCTAGCACGGGTTGGACGGTTTCGACCGGGGTCTGGGGAGCTCGGGACTGCCCCAGGCTCCAGTCTAGTCTGGCAGTGTTTCTACAGCTGGATGCCCTTCCTAACGCCAACCACTCCGCGAGTGTAGTGGGTGTTTTTTACGTGCCACCTGCACAGGTGCCAGAGGGGTCTGGCATCGGCCACGTTCGGATGGTGCTTTTTATGTGGGGGGGGAGAAATATAGGGGAGCACCAGTGGGGAGGGGTGGTTCAGAGAAATGATGACAGGTTCTAGGCAAGTAGAACGTAGGATATCAAGAGAGGGGTAATGCATGGTCAAATAGCGTATTGAAGAGGGGGGTTCGAAGAGTAGACACCTATAATGGTGGTGGGAGAAGCGACATCCGGTATAGATGGAGCAAAAATATAGAGATATCCGTATTGGTGGTGGGGGGGGGCAAGGGCGGGTGCACCGGGAATATGACGGGCTGGCTTAAAAATGCTCTTAGCAAAGGAAGAGGGGGGATGGCAGACAACGTAAAAGAGGGAGAGCGAGAAGGAAATAGTGGAACCCCGCGAAAATGGGCCGCCATTGAAAAAACCCCTGTATGGAGAAATAATATGCAATACAAGGCGAAGCTGAAAATAGTAATAATAATAATAATAATAATAATAATAATAAGCAAATTTTCGACCGAGGATCAAAGGGACAATACTAATACTACTAATAATAGTAATAATAATAAATAATAAACAGCTCAACCACAACATTAGATTAGAAAGACTCTCTTATCTTGGGAACATTTCGTTCTTCGGCCTGACACAGGAATATGACGGGCTGGCTTAAAAATGCTCTTAGCAAAGGAAGAGGGGGGATGGCAGACAACGTAAAAGAGGGAGAGAGAGAAGGGAAATAGTGGAACCCCGCGAAAATGGGCCGCCATTGAAAAAACCCCTGTATGGAGAAATAATATGCAATACAAGGCGAAGCTGAAAATAGTAATAATAATAATAATAATAATAATAATAATAATAATAAGCAAATTTTCGACCGAGGATCAAAGGGACAATACTAATACTACTAATAATAGTAATAATATATGAAATGATATTTTTATATCATCATATCCTTTTATGAGATGCTATTTGGATAAAAAGTGATTATGTACTGGAACATATGATCAGTTTCCAGGATGTTGAGAAAATGAGAGATACGTAATGATGCCTGTTGTCAGTGTAGGTATTGCTAAAAGATAGCTATGGTCAACTCTGCTTGAGAAAACCTATGTCATAGACACAGCTAACTGAATGAAATGTAACGCAGACAGTGCATAGAACTTGAACTAAGAACAACAAACTAATGATATAATTATATAGTGCACCTTGTACAGAATTTAGATTCATATATCTATAATAGGCCTTGAAATCTCAAAGCTTTCTTAAAATTTTAATTTAAATATCTTTACAAAAAAACTTTATTTTTCTCCTTTAAAGATCAAAACTTATGTGCCCTCACACCATATTGTATTAATTAATTGATAATTATCCCATTAATAATATTAAACCAATTGTCCGGAAAACAATTATACTAATTATAATTAATTATACAGAGCACAAAATTATCTTCTCATTATGCTTTCTCTCCCACTCTTTCTCTCCTCATCTCTCTTTTCTATAGTTAGAGCATGGAAATAAATGTTTTTGTTGTAGACATAATGCAGCTGTAGAGATTGGATATGACAATATCAGGCCTTTGGGATGTTAATTGCTCAGTTAGCTATAACTCTTGCAATACAGAGTTATGAGGATTACTATTCATAATTCTTATAACTAAGTACTAAATGATTTACACAGTAAATCCAAATCAAACACACCAAGAATGAAAATTTTATTATACACTGACTAAAATCAGACAAATGATGTAACTAAAGTATTTGATATTGAAGTATTTGATGTTCTGAAGATTTGCTGAATGACAATCAAAATAGTGAATGTTTTTGTCGAGCAACCCGATCAGCCAGATTCTAATTACAAAATATGAAGTCAACATATCATAGAAGCCAAATTTCTCCCAAATAGCACCTTATGATTTTATAAACAGAAAGGATACATTGAATATTGTGTCCTTATATACTATAGTTAAAGGGATAAAGATGGGTTAAAGCTGGAACACCTTTGGCTATAATCCTGTTGGATAAGGGCTACCCTGGACAGCAACAATATGTAACAAGCCTACTGATGGTTATACCACAAAGTAGGGTGCCAGTAAAATGAAGTTAATCCTTTTTGAATCAGACATCATAAAACAAGATTTCAGTTCTAGTAACCCTGATGTTAAGTAGATGACAGACACAATAGGTTACTGATCTATTACATGTAAATATTCTTGTGACAAGAACCAAGCTCAGTATTAAAAGCCTGTGAAATTATCACCAATTCCACTTTATTGCTCTTGCCTGCCTCTTATAAATCACAAATGGTTAACAATAGATTCATTGTTTACATGTTTGAATCACTGGTTCACTGCATTTCAGGCAATAAGAATAACAAGGGAGGGCCCGTACCTTGGTGCAGAACAAACATCACAACCGATTTTCTACAAAGAGCAACAGTTTTTTTTTCACTGTTGTTTACATATAAACAAATATGAATGCATATTCACATAAATACACACAAACATACACATATATACAATAAACTTGTACACAGTTTCCATGTACAAAATTCTGTTCATGAGATATTGGTTGATATAAGGCTATGTTAGAGGACATTTTCCCAAGGTGCTATGAAGTGGCATTGGACCATGTAGTTTCAAAAGAAATACTTAAACGCATGGCCATGCCATACTTACAATTAATATTGAGAACTGTCTTAACTTTGGACATGAGATAGTGTCAACAATAGAATATGAATAGCCAGTCTTTTGGCAATTTAACCGTACTTCTCACTTAAATAATAATAATAATAAAAGCCTTTAAAAATATAGGCATGTAACACCAAATGCAGTTTAATTATTTTATCACTCCTCACATAATTTTGCTCCCTTGACTGATGAGTAAGAAATGAATTCAGTGCTATATAAACCAACAGGCATGACAGTTAAGCAGTGAACATTTTTTCTTTCCATTAAGCCCCTAATTTTGAGTTGCAGTTTATCTTTGAATGATGAAGGTTGAAAATACAGAAGACACAACAGTATAAAAAGGGAAAAATTCAAACAAGTAAATGTAAAAAAAAAATGTGTGTTAGTATCAATTAGCAATTACAGCAACAGAACGGAAAATTTTATTCCATACGTAGAAATGAGGCATATAGAAACACAGTATCATGTTAATGATGATGCCTGAAGCAATAGAAGATATGCTTATGCTATTCTTTAATAGATAATTTGTAACTCAGTTGTAGACAGCATTGTTGTTGGAATAATCTGGATATAGATTACTGATGAGAGAGAGAGAGAGAGAGAGAGATTATTTAAATTACTTAGCACTGACAATTAATGATAGCAATAACAATACTTGGGAGTAACTAACACTTCACAAACTATAGCATAGTAAGGATTTAGACTATTAATTCAATCACATATGTATAAAGATATTTATAAAAGCTTGTAAATGTGGTCACGTGCATGTGTTTGCATACATGTATTCCCCAATTCACACACAGATGGGCAATCTAACTATGTAATGAGTGGTAAAGATTTATCTGTTATTTGGTTCTCGAATTTTACATTAAATTGATCCAAGAAAACTAGGCATTCTCCATGCCTGCCAAGACTCGTGTCATCCAGCACCATACCTCACCAACCTTGACTTTGCAGGTGACATCACACTCTTCTCACATGCAGTCACAAATGCTCAAATTCTCCTCACAAACCTTGAGTCAGCTGCCATCGAAGTTGGTCTCTCAATAAACTGCTCAAAGACAAAGGCCATAAATATTGGTGAAAATGCTGGTGAGGCTGTTCTTACACTTTTGTTGGGACTCATTGAGTCAATTGCCAATTTCTGCTAATATTTGCATGACCTAAATCTATGTTTTGTGCTGCAGCAGAATCTGCTCCTCTCTAAGGTTCTGAATGCTGATCTCTTACAGTGGCCCAACAGCGATCACTAGATGACACATATATTTGACTTTTGTGCAAGGCATTTAACATCTCTTATGTCACCCTATATCAAACAAGTCACTATATGGATTTTTACTACCCATCAGCTACACAATCAAATAAAGATAGCTAAAATTCACAGACCACTGTTTTCATCACTACACTTTTTTTGACACCCCTGTAGAGACATTCAAGTATAGTGGTTAGTCCTGCATGATATATTTCCATGAACTTATGCACGACACTGGACTATGAACTGTCTCAGAGTTGGCATGCACAATGTCACTTTGCACAGCCTGGAAGGAGGCATGTCCTCAAATTGGAGTTGACATTCATGAGTGATGAGGTATAGACTAAAAAGAAAAACTATTACTAAGTTGTATACTGTCAACTTAATGTGACAGTCCCGTAAAGGGAATTACACCACTGCTATTTAGCACTAGGAAGCATCGATGCTTCCTGTCGGCTTTGACACATTTCCTGTGTCCTTATATATTTACGAAGGGGAGACAAACACCCCCAACAGCTAGGCCTGCATCTAGAGACATGCATGTTTCTGGGTCTTGCCCATCATCAGTCTAGAGTAGCAAGGCCTGCTAGCTGAAGATATCTGTCTAGACTTCGTAAATGTATATATTTTCAGTGAAGTTTATTCACTGATCACCAAAATCACCAAAATGCTACTCTAGACTGATGATGGGCAAGACCCAGAAACATGCATGTCTCTAGATGCAGGCCTAGCTGTTGGGGGTGTTTGTCTCCCCTTCATAAATATATAAGAACACAGGAAATGTGTCAAGGCTGACAGGAAGCATCGATGCTTCCTAGGGCTAAATAGCGGTGGTGTAATTCCCTTTACGGGACTGTCACGTTAAGTTGACAGTAAACAACCACTCTATCGCTCCACCAATGCACATATCTCTATGAGATATTTAGAAATTTAATATTTCTGATATTACTAAGTTGTACTCATACTTTCCTTTGAAAATTGAAAACAGGAAATGAAAAGAAAATCATTTCCAATGTTTAGTCATAGCTTGGATTAATTCCATTTAGATTTGTATCAAATGGTCTTTGAATAGCATACTGTTTAATGAATTGTAGCAGATTTCAAGTTATAAGTTCATTGTGGCTATTTCTTTATGTCTTTGGGAAAGGCACTTGACTGTCTATCCCAAATTCTCCAAACTGCTGGATATAGGAAGATTTCTGGGAGGAAATTCACATAGGATAAAAGATGAAATTATGCCAAAGAAAGATTTGTTTTCAATTTGTTTAATGTTATAAAAAGTGAAGGCAAAATATTTGAAATTTAAAAAAATACAATGCAGTTGAAAATGTCCCATAACCTGAGGTGCATATGGTTATAAGTTTAATCCCTCAGAGTGATACCTTGATAAGTGTCTTCTATCATAACTCTGAGTTGACCAATAAGCTTTGCATAGAATTTGGTAGACAGAAACTGTGTCGACGTATTTTGTATGTTGTATGCATGTACAAAAAGCTTCTGTACAATTCTCTCTTTAGAAATCTATATCCAGATTATTTCAATAATAATGCTGTCTCAGAAAATACAGTCTACAACTGAGCTGCTAATTATCTAGCAAAGAACAACATATCTTCTATTGCTCCAGGCATTAATATGATACTGTGTTTCCATTCATCTCTTTTCTAGCAATGGAATAAAATTTCTATTCTGTTTCAGTAATTACTAGATGCCAGTGATAGAATATGTACCAGGTATCTTCAATTTATATGAATGCTGAGCAAAAGTAAGCAGACACTGAGAAGCCATGAATCCCAGATCAAGCAGACTTATAATCAAAGACAGGTTGAGAAGCCTTGTAAAGAACCCTTCAGAGGCCCATTGTACATATGTGCAATGGTCTTCATTCATTTAATTATTAAATACACAAATTCCGAATCTTTCCTTCTTTCTTTTATTCAGTAACCATGGGACCTACAATGGTTTCTAAAGCAAGTGACTACTATTTTTTGTTGCAGATGTGTCGTGATTGAATGCTTATTCTGTACAACACCCTTATTATGTATTTTCATGAGTCCAGATTAGCATTTCATGCAGGCAGGCAGGCACACACACACACTTGTACAGTTATAGTGTTACTCTTGCTGTTCAAAGTACAGTGAGCCAGTGATTGGCCTATAGAAATCCTATAACCAATGATGTTATTGTTTACAAACTGAGATATAAAATAAACTATAAATACCCTTTAGTGAGTTGTTGGCTCACCACCAATTTCTTTCTTCATGTTATTTATCATAGTTAAGTCAACTTGGAAGAGTCCATCCTTCTTCCAAGCCATTGACAATTGGCAGAAATACATAAGTACAAAGTATAAGTGGATGACTTAAAATAAAAACAAAACAAATCATCATCCAACAGGCTAAGCTTGCCAGGAGCTTAATTTCACACATTGGTGCTTATAAATGCCATGACAACAAAGTGTTGAACCAAGATAGTCTCAACCAGTTGAAATAGTAGCCAAATGTCTCTCAAATCATATTTTATTATAATAAAAAGGAAGGCAAGTTTGGAAACAGAAACAACAGGATAGTCATGGTGTCTTTGAGTATAGATTGATTTTGAAAGGGTTGACTGGAGCTAAACAACAACAAAGATTTGTGCATTGGTAGAACTGATGGAGCACTGAAAAAATGTTGCTAGTATTTGTTCCAACTCTTTTCACTCTGAGTTCAATTCTTGCTGAGGTCAAATATGTCTTTTATTCCCTGGAGGTGATAAAATATATTACCAGTCTAGTATTGAAGTATATGGTATTGATTTATCCCACTTCTCTTCAAAATTGCTGGCCTTGTGCTTAAATCACAAACTATATTGCTTAATCATCAATGACCATATAAGATTTTCAGCTTAACAGTATTTCAGCTGCCTGAATTCCAGTGCATAGTATTTTGGGGTGTTTGGAGTTTTTTCTTTTGATATGTGTATTGTGGTGTGTGGTGAGATGGGGGTGGAATTACATGTGATCATTTGTTAAAAGAAGCAAATATCTCCCCAAAGCACAAGCATACGTAAAACAAGATTGTTAATCTCTAGTTTTCATAGTATTAAGCAGATATAAGATGAATCTTCCTTTGATAAAATGCTGCTCTATTACAAGAAGCTTTTTCTAGAGAAGGAATTAAATTTAGTACATCAAGCCAAAAATAATCCCTTTGTCAATTTCACAATACTGCTATTAAGTACAGTGATGAATTTACCACCAACAATACCTATTTTATTATGAAATGTGCAAATGAGGGACACACATTACAACCTTAAAGAATAAAACATTGTGAACCTTTGCATTGTACTTGATAAAAAATTAGTATGATTACAGTTGCAACACCTTTAATCAAATGTCCATTGAATCATGGTTGACCTGGGATTAAGCAATAACTTAGGATGAAAAAGTCTCTACACAATCAAGAAATAATAGTCACATCTCCCTTGCACGTTACTTTTGTAAAAAGGGAAGGACGCTCTTGCTAGAGAAGTCCTATATACCCTATGTTTGGTAATGGTCACAAATGAAATGGTTTTAACTTTCTACTATAGGCACAAGGCCTAAGGTTTGGGGGGAGGGGCTAGTTGATAACAATGACCCAAGTGCTTAACTGGTACTTATTTAATCAACCTTGAAAGGATAAAAGGCAAAGTCAACCTTGATAAAATTTGAACTCAGAACATAAAGATGGACAAAACACTACAAATCAATTTGTGTGGCATGCAAAAGATTCTATCAACCCATTGCCTTAATGACTTTAATAATAGGCTAGCATGATCAGGGCTGATCTGGGTTAAATGACAATAACGTATAAATCAGTTATTGAGGATTATGTATTTTGGTTATAGAAAACAACTGTGTGCTAATGATAGAATATACAACAACAATTTATATGAAATGCAGAGAGCAACTGACGCATAAAAGACATTTGTTGGTGCTGTAAATTAAGCCCACTTCCACCACTATCAAGGTCTACAAACTGATAGTAAACAAACAGCAAGAGAAGATTTGAGAACAGTGGACTTCAACTAATGAGTTTACAGGGAAAGAAGATTAAAAAGCTGTGACCTTGATGCACATGACATCAAAGTTTATATGGAAAGAAGCGGCAGGAAATTGTGACCTTCATGTCTTTCTTTTAGATGCTGGTATTGTAAATGGATTGATATACACGAAATGAAACAGTCTAGTTTAACATGAATAACTGAGTATTGACTCTAATTTGTTAACAACTTAATTACTGGCACAAGGCCATGAATTTGAACTGACCTGCAGTAAATGCCATTAATAAAATATTATTGCTGTCCTACAGCACTCACCAAAATACCTACATAATGAGATGATCAAGCACAGCTCTTTGGACAATGATGATTTGGCATGGCTGATTGGACATTCTACTTGTTTTGGAACCATGTTTTGATACTGGTGGCAAATGAACAAACACACACACACATACATACACACACACACATACATACACACAGAAATACTAACATACAGAGAGAGAGAGAGACAGATTGCACATACATACAAAGGTGGATTGGATGAGAGAAGAGAGAAAAAGAGAAAGACATTACAGATACATAGAAATATAACTAGATGCTCACACACATAAACCTGAGATGGATGGATGGATGGATACATACATACATACATTCATAAATAAATAAATATTTAAATAATGAGGGAGATAAATTTAATATTAATTTAATTAATATCAATTTAAAACCAGTAGCCTAGCATACAAAAATCTGAAAAATCAGAGAAAATTCTAATACATGTGTATATTTAAAGGGCAGAACCACTAGGTGGTCGGCTGTATGCTAGAAGTAGATCACCTACGATCAAACTACAAAGAAAAGAATGGTTCTGGTGTCGCTGAATTTTCCTCTAGAGAACATTCTTTTCTTTGTAGTTTGATCGTAGGTAATCTACTTCTAGCATATGGCCGACCACCTAGTGGTTCTGCTCTTTAAATATAAATAAATAAATAAATAGATGAGAGAGGAGGAAGAAACATTAAAACAACTAAAGTCAAATAAATCAGTGGTGGATCAGCAACACTACAGAGGCTGCACCAAAATGACTGTACTGAAATGTCTCATATCCCTATAACTATGCTGATGAGCTAATGAGGGAAGGAGGCTTTATGTGGTTGCTTAGACCTGCTACAAGGACCATTGGGTGATGTGGTCTTGGATACACAAATAGATAACATTGTCAAGGTTGAAACACTTTTCATCATATGTCTGTCTTCTGAAACAAAACTGATCTGTGTCTAAACAATAAGACAGACAACAACATGCATGATTTAAAAAAAAATTGAAGTCAGAGAATAGCAATTTCTAACATTTATGGATTGCAACAATGTGAAATGAACAAAGTTTCACTTGGGAATCAATAATTAGGTTATAAACTCACACAGGTATAGTATGAGGGCAAGAGTTAATAAAAATCACAATTCTTTGCAAGGTTTCAGCCAGAATGTTTCATAGCTGTAATTAATAATGAAGTGTTGAGAATTTATTTGTTAGTGTAATTATGTTTAGATTTGGTTGATTGAATTTATTTCTATTTTAATTTCGTTACCTATTACAATCATCTCTGTTTTTATTGTCCCTATCACCTTCATTAGTTTCACTGCGAACACATCTCTTCTCATCATTGCCACCCACTACCATCACGATAATTAGCACTATAATTTTAATATTCACTTGTTTATGTTTTTCATCTCCATTACCTCATACGTATCATCAACATCACCACTGTCATCATCATCATCATCACAGTGACCATCACAACAATAATTTAATTAGCATTGTGCACATCACACTTCAGCATTATTACCATTATGATAACTACATTCAATACCGCTACTACCAGCAATAATTCTACCACCATTTATATCTTTCATCACTATCACCACTCTTATCTCACACTACAAGCAAGACAGTCTCTATACAGGTGGCTAGACCTGCAAGAAATAACAGCCACATCTTCCTCAAATCCCATCCTACTCTTTTAAAAGAGAGTAAGACTTACTGAACTAACACATGGTTTTAGATGTAAAATATTTGAATAAAATACAGAATGGTCATGGATGGTCATAGATCTGCTCAGTCATGGCTGAACAACAATACAACAATAGCAGATACACCATGCACCTACCTCTCATGCAATTAATTCTACCTCATACTAAGTATTTTTCTCCAGTTCTTCCTTCCCAAAATGTATACTATTAAATCTCATTCATTGGTTATGTTTTGACCTCAACCACAAACTGCCAAAAGTTCAAATTAAATATTAATCCTTTAATCCCACAAAAATACTTCACAGAAAATGATTTTGTTCAACTGTACCCCTGGAAGATGCAAAAGTAGGCAGCGACATGGCTTTGTGTTCATGTGCAAAAAATAACAATGTTTCTACTAAATAGGGGCTGTAAATACAAAACCATGGGGGCCCACTTGCTTTTGTGTCTTTCCAAATTGCACCCATTAAAGTATACTCACAGGTTCAAATGGTTAAACTACTTTAATCCAATTGAAGTTAATTTTCCCCATAATGCATTCTCAATGGTCTAAAAGGCTTGTTGGTGATGTGACAAGATTAATTCTCCTGTTCTTTAGGAGTTTTAGTTATCAGAACCAAGATGATGTTGAAGCAAAATATTTAAACTTTTACTCTTCTCCTCACTGACTAATAAAGTTCTTGATTCTCTCTGAGGCTGCATAACCTGGTAGAAATAGGAGTCGACTCTCCCTCAAATTATATTCTACTGTCTAATAAAAAATATAAAAAGGTATGGCAGTGTGATCCTTGATATACCAAACTACAAAATAGTTACAGCTGGAACACGTTTTGTCATGGCAACCAATTTTCCAAATGAACAAGGAAAATAAATTTTCACTGGATTTGTAAAATTGCTAATGCAGCTCTTGACAGAAGTATCACTACTTTATGGTGATGAGGCAGGATTTGAACCCAGAAATTACGGAGTTTCCTGCATGTCATCTTGTGTTGTGCTCTAAAAATTAAAGCAATCTGAAATTGTTAGACCATCAGCCTTTTGTTTTTATCAAACCTGAAAGGATGAAAGGTAAAGCTACCTCAGTGAGATGTGAACTCAAATTGTAGAGAGCCAGAACAAGTATTGTTAGGCGTTCAATCCAACAATCTAACTCTACCAATTCACAACGGGTTAATAAATAGACTATTAACATCATCATCAAATAAATTTAATGTCATCCTTTATAATAAAATATGTAGTTCTGCTCTTGCCAACTTTTATTGAAACAACACACACACACACATATATACTTACACACAAACATACTTGTATAAATCCATTTGTTCTGTGAGTGTGGAAAATATAGGCATAGAATATATATCTATGTGTGGGTGTATAAATATTTATATTTATATGCATATGTGTGTGTGTATGTGTTAATCAATGAAATTCCAACTTAGATTTTCACATTTCATTATTTACAATTTTACAATATTGAAATAAACTGATACTTTCATGCATTATGCAATCATCAGGTTTATGTAGTGACAGTCATGTTCCACAACTAGCAATTGTGGATAAACACATTTGTCAAAAGATACACACATACATATATATGTGTTTGTGTGTGATGTATGTATGCTTGTGTATGTTTATGTGTGTGTGTGTGTGTGTGTGCACGTGTGTGCATGCGCGCATGTGCGTGTGCGTGTGTGTGTAAATCCACTTGTTTCCCTTTTGCAATTTCAGTATCTTCATGACAATACAAACTGTCAAGTCCTCTACCAAACTCTTCTGCAGTCTAAACTCCACTATTTTCAATGTATTTAGCTACATTCATCCACACCACAACATAAATTAATACAATATAACATTTGATCATATTTTTCCAAATCTACCTAATTTTGCAGAATTTTGCTGTATTCCTCTACATTCTATTCTCCTTCCTTTTATTCAACCATCCCAACCTCATGATATTGCAAGGACAATGGCCAAATGGATAATGTATTGGCATATCTGTTCATAAGTTATGGGTTTAAACTCATCCTCAGCAAGTCTGTTGTATTTATGGATAGAACACATTAATTCTACATTGCCTCAGATTCTCTAACTGCCAAAAAATAAAATAAAATATTATGCTGAGATATTAACAGGAATAGACAATGTCCTAACTAGATAGCAATTTATCTTTCATCCATTTCAAGAAATGACATCAGTGTAGAAAACCCTAAATTTTAAATGAGCTATGAAGCGGGCCTCTAAAAATAGCAACCAAATCTACCTTAACTCACACTTTTATGCTATGACTGAAAATAGAATACACAATGGAATACCACTGATCATAGGTCTTTTGAATTAGGGCTGATTTGGCACTAAACAACTAGTAATCCTTAAAAAGGTTTGTAAGGGTTTTAAAGCTTTTCCATGTAATATACTGTAAGTCTATCATAGGCTAACAGACTCTTGTTTATTCTACTATATTCCACTATACTTTCCAAATTCTTCTATATTTTTCCTAAAATATATAATCTCAAAGAAAGTAAAAAAATAAGGAAATAAAGCAAAAAAGAAGAAATATAAGAACCAAAAGTGAAGAAATCAATAATGATGGATCAATAATACCATAGCTTAACCTCAATCATTCTAACTTCGATATCTTCTTTTATAGTCTACTGTAATTCTTAATATCTAAAACACCAAGAGAAAGTGAAAAAGTAAATTACACACATATGTATAGACATATATAATTACACACACATCATGAATATACACATATATTTACACACGCACACAAAAAGACATATATATATATAATACACACAAATATATATATATATATATATATATATATATATATACATATATCAGACATGCACATACAAATATACATATATATATTTATATATATGTATATATATATTTGTGTGTGAGTATATATATATATATATCAGACATGCACACACAAATATACATATATATGCATACATACATATAAATACTATCCAGTTACCATACCATACCGCACCACAACTCCATCATAACACATTATGCTATATGCCATCCCACAACACACCCATAGCACATTTCTTGCAAGCAAAGAAATTAAGAGACAGTGAAAAAGTTATTACTTCTGCTGCTATTTACCACAGCTGCTTTACAAGTGGTGACTAATCATTTTAACCCAAATAAAAGGTATCAGAATAAAATAAATAATTCAATAATAGAAACGTAAACACAAAAATTAAAAGGAATGAACAGAAAAAAATAGCAAAATATTAGGCATATCTCAGAGGGGGCATGGAGCCAATTTTGCTAATTAATATAAAGAAAATTTTGCTCAGTTGATCTGGGTTAAAGAAATTAATATTATTTGTTTATGTTGATCTTGTTTGAGCTGAGATGTTTTTAAGTTGATCAAATACTGATTGGCAGATCAGGCGTACTATTTTTCTCACCCATTCCTACTTATTGCCATGTATTGGTAAGCTAGCAATACATTAACACAGCAACACGTAAGAGATGAAACACAATTTGAAATGAATGGAGGCATGCTGTGTCTAACCTGTAAAGAAGAGAGCACCAAAAAGATGATGATGATGATTGTAGTGGTGTGGCTGTAATATACTTTGGGGGAGAATACTGTCCATGTTTGACCAGTACTGCTTGCACAGTTTGCCTCTCATATGGTTAAGAAACACAATGATAGCATTATTAAAATGTGCCAACTTGTCTTCAGAAAGAAATCAGCTGTGCACTCCATTTAGCATTAGCTTGGCCATAAACTTAAACAGGCCAATTAACTGACATGCCATGCTTCTGAAGTTGACTCCTAAATGGGGAAGAATGATAATGAGATTGGATAAGGGTCATGAATATGCTGATTATGGACTAGTGTCTGATATTTCCTGGATTGCCAGGAGCAATCATATTAACAGCTTAAAGATGGTTTCTAACATGGTGCAATACTGTAGCTGATAATAATCTTGTATTCACTTCCTTTCCTCTGTACAATAAGCCTTAAATTTCTTCTAATCTCTGCCATGTAGCTGAAGCCACTCTTATACTAATTTGCAGTTCATAGTTTTTGGATAAAAGAAATTTAATTTGTTTTATTCAAGGAATCACATTTATAGCAGGTTTTTGGCCTCAGTAGATATGAAAAATGTGGTAACAAATCATCACACACACACACACACACACACACAGTATTATAAATTAGGCTCTAAATATGGTTAAAGCTTACCAGATGGCTTCACAAATCAGTAATCTTCTCTACAAAGAAAGGATGGCTATACAGAAACTTAATTATTTCTGAAATCATCCAGAAATATTTTGGCTGTTTATGGAATTTAATTTGTGATTCTGCATAAATAATAAAACTACTATATTACCTAACACTATGCTCTTTTTTCAGACTTATGAAAACTCCTACTCCATCATTTTTTCTTCATATCATCTATTTTGCCAACTATCTGGAACTATTTCACTTGATATACATCTTAAATACTGTCCTCTCCACCCACATTTTACATGAATCACCCTACTAAGCCATCTCTCTCATCTTTACCCTGTCCACTCTGTCATCATTACTATTCTGCAATTCTTCCCTCCCCCATTCATTATTTGTCATCCCCTCCTTTTATATCCACCATTCATTTGTAGCGGTATCTGATATCTTCACTGAGAGACACAACAGGAATGATCTCGTTTGAGATTACAGCCATCTTTGGCTGGGTTGTTCCTGTTGTGTCCACTGATCTGATTGGTTGGCATGTGGTGTGGTTTGTCTCTACTTATTTTGTGCCACTGCAAAGCCAGCCAATCACGGCCTTTGGTGACACTGTTTTTCCTAGGCTCTGTTTGATCCATTTCTCCTCTATATAAAGGGCTTGCTTTCAGTATACTGGGTCTTTGACTCTAGACCCCTTAGGGTCCAGTCTAGTCACTGACCATCATCATACTCAGCCATGTTCCAGTTTCCAGCGACAGACGACCAGTCAGCCAGCTACTACGACGCTATTATACACCAGCAACAGACAGAATGTTTTCTATCTCCTCTGCCGTGGTCGTCATCATCGTACCAACTTTACGTTGTCTCTACCATCGTCAACTTCAGATATGTACACACCAACTACACAGACTTACTCTGTTAGAGTGAACCTTTCACCAAGTAAAACAGTCCATCTGAAAACTTCTATATTAAGAGACCCAGCTCGGTTTTGAGGCTACAACCGCGGCTCAGCATTTTCGCCTAACCTGCCTCCACCTCGAGACACAACTTCTTGTATAGAACTCTTGCATATCGTGTACTTCATGCATGAACTGGTAATCTAAATTCCATCTTAACACTAGGCTGAGACTTTCATCTTACACTCTGTATTTCTGTGTTATACATGTTCAACTTTGTATCTGTCACACACACGAACACACAGACACAAATACTTGTTGCATGCACACATACACAACACTTGCGAGCACTCACAACACTAACTTTAATACCTTGTTAATAAAATCTTCTCTTCTCTCAAACAGTGGAATGGCTTGTCGTCATTCATTTATATTCTGTTGGCACTGTATTATATAAGTTGTATTAAGGCTTATCTTATTTTGTTAGGGATGCGACCGTGTAGCTTACAAAAGGTGACCTATGTCACCAACCTCCTCACATACGGTTGTATTCCTACACATTATAATCTCTACAGTTGTCAACTAATCTTCTTTACCTTCTTACTTATCAACATTTAATGCTTGTTCTCTCATTATATTTACTGCCTTATTCATTTCTCATCTCTTACTCTCCCGTGCACTCCTGCATTCCTGAGTCTTGTGTCTCCACTCACTTCTGCTTACCTCATACATTGAGGGTTCATTCAGACACCTCACCATCACAATTTGTATTCCTTTCCCCTCACTTCCAACCTTTCTGACTCTTCTACAGCTAGAAACCGTTTCTGCTCTAGCCTCTTCTCTCACATTTTAACCCATCAACTCATCACATAAAGCTACCTCTCGCTCTGGGCTCATAGTCTTACAAGTTGCATGGTTACCATACTAGTGATGGTGCCAATAAAAAGTACCCAGTACACACTTGCGTTAACATGAGGAAGGACATCCAGCCCTAGAATCTATGCCAAAGCAGACACTGAAGCATGATACAGTCCTTGAACCCTCAAATCCTGTCAAACCATCCAATCCATGCCAGCATGGAACATGGATTTTAAATGAGAATGAGAATGATGATGATGGTGTATAGTAATTGACGATAATGTAAATGGTTAAAATTCTTTAAGTATCTGATTCAAAAGTCCCTTTAACATTGATATCAGGATGTATAAAATATTCTGTCTGACTACAAGTTTGAACCTGTTGAAACCTGATTTTTGTAAAAGTTATAAAGACTGTTTCCATTTACTGATGCATAATCATTTTATGAAGAGTTCTCAGAGAGTAACAGACATTTTAGTATATTAAAATGATTGCAGGATGAAGATATATATTAGCTATTCAGAAAAACACAAAGACTGTTAACTTCACTTAAACATTTATTGTTTGTAATAGCGTGCCAAATTTATTGTTGCTCCATATTGTCAGTGACCAGGTTGCAGTTTTGGAGCAATGAAAATTTTAACACCATATTACAAACAATAAATGTTTAAGTGAAGTTTGTCTTTGTGAGTTTCTGAATGGCAAATATGTATCTTCCAAACAATTATTTTAGTTTCAACACAAATTCAGAGATCAAGACACCTGGCATGCATGTACCTCTCCATAATTTTAGTGTACTACTTTTCTTTATAAAGCAAAGAGCATATTCATTGCATTATGCTTTCTGAGTGTCATTAAGGTTCCACTGAAAGTAAGATAGCCAGAAATGTTCAAAAGGCTTTTGATCAAGATGCAGTGAATGAAAGAACTTGCAGAAGGTGGTTTAGAAAATTCAGACATGGCAATTTCAGTGTGCTTGATAAACCTAGATCGATATGTGTTTCAAAATTGGATGATGAATTGTGCAAGGTAAGAATTGAAAGCTTTCCACAGGGTTTAATGACAGTATTAAGACTGCAATCATTTGAAGGGGCCTGGAAAAATTTCAAAGTGGAGGGAAAATTGATTCCTTATGTTCTCTTAGCAGCAAATTGTCAATAAAGGCTTCACTGCTGTGAATTACGCACTATTTTTAAAGCAGATTGTGAATGGAGATAAGAAATGGACACTTTACAGCAATATTAAGTACTACAGACAGAGGCTTATCCCAAACCAAAATCATGTACCACTTTAATGAAGGGAACTTCAAAAGAAAATTTTATTGAGTGTTTAGTGGAATAAGGTAGGAATTTCATCCTCAAAAGCTTATTTAATACAAGCTTTTAAGATTGAATCAAATAATCACTTCTGATGTCTACTGTCAGCAACTTTACCATTTGAAGACTACTTTGGTCAGAAAACATCCTGCCTCAATAAACCATAGGGAAGTTTTCTTTCATTATGATAGTGCCTTGACCTCACAAATCACTAAAAATGTTCTGGAATCATTCAGATAGGAAATATGCTACACCTTCTATATTCTCCAGTCCTTGCTCTATCAGACTTTTCTAATCTAAAACTTTACAAAACTTTTCCTGTTCAGTTAGGAAAAATATGACTAGAAGGGAAGACATAGAAAATGAATTAAAAATGTATTTTAATTCAAAATACAAAGAATTAATCAAATCATACATTCAAAATGAAGGAAATTATACACATAATTACAATCACTATTAAATATAATGTTTGTGTTTTTAAATAAACACTAAAAGTCAGATGGAACTTTCTATACAACTAATATAAACTGCTAATAACTATGGTTAGTTGAGCTTCTTAATGTATGTCTTGTATTATTCTCTCTCTCTATCCTCCCTGCACTTCCAACCTCATCATTGCAGCTTCCACTCATCTTTCCTCACCTCAATCCCAACTCCCCTACCTTATAGAAGAATGTCACAATATTACAAACAATAAACATTTAAGTGAAGTTAACAGTCTTTGTGTGTTTCTGAATTGCTAATGTGTGTCTTCAACACTGCAATCATTTTAATATACAAAAATATGTTTGTTACTTTCTGGGAACTCTTCATAAAATGACTATGCATCAGTAAATGTCCAGAATAAATTTCAACAGGTTCAAACTTGTAATCAGGCAGAACATACTACACAACCTGATATTAATGTTAAAGAGGCTTTTGAATCAGATACTTAAAGAATCTTAATTATTTACATTATGGTCAGTTGCTATACACCACTACCACCACTACCCTCCTCCTCCTCATTTAAAATCCATATTCCATGCTAGCATAGATTGGATGGTTTGACAGGATGTGAGGAGTCCAAGGACTGTATCATGCTCCAATGTCTGCTTTGGCATAGTTTCTAGGGGTGGATGCCCTTCTTAGTGTTAACAAAAATGTGTACTTGGTGCTTTTTTGTGGCACAACACTAAATTTTGGTTACCATTATATTGTGACATTTTGAAGACAAGAATAACTATTTACTCAATTTTTAAAAATAGTTTGGCATTTTTCTATTTAAAATATCACAGCAAAACAGGAAAGACAATATTAAAATTATAGAAAAGCAAAATTTATAACAAAATAAAACAAATTAAAATCTATATCATTTAAATGCTAAAGGAACTTCTGAATTACCTTGTGTGGGTATGAGTGTGTACCAACATGCAATCATGTGTGCATGAGAAAAAGAGAGGAAAAGGGAGAAAGAGAGGAAAAGAGAGAAAGAGAGAGTACTGAGCACCTGTAAATGGATCCTCCATTGGTTTTGAAAATGACTATATTATATTTGTTTGATCAACTGAACTACCTGCTAATGTATTGTATGTAGTGAGTACTCTACTGACACATGTACTCTTAATCTATTCTTCAATCAGAATCAGTATGATGCAGTGTGTGATGAGCTGGTTCTTTGAATTACAGTTACAGTCCATCTGAACTTCTACACTTTGTGACTGAAATTGGCTAGATGAAACCTGTCAAATGATCTGTGTCTATGTGTGTATGTGTGTGTGAATATGCATGCGTGTGTATGTGCATAGCCCAGTCTTTCTGTCTCACTATCTTTTCCTCATTAATTTCCTATTCTTTGCATTTGCATTTGATAATTTCTTTTTTTTTTGTTTTCCTTATCTCTTTTTTTTTCATTTCTTTCTCTCCTCTCTCTTTGATCCTTTTTCTTAGTTTATCTCAACTCACTGCTTCTATTCAATTTTCTCTTTAATCATTTATCTCTCACTTTTCATTTTGTTTCTTTGCCCCCACTATCTTTCTCATTCTTTGATCTATCTCTCTATTCCCTCTTTCTATCTTTTCTTCCTCTTTTCTCTCTCTCTGCTTCCACTTTTTCACTTCCAAACTATCATCATCATTGTTTTAACATATACATTTCTTCGTGGTTGCATGTGTCAGACAGAACTTGTTGAGGTGAATTTTCTATGGTTGGATACTCTTCCTGTTGCCAAAACTCACCTGATCTGATATAATTTTGTAATCTTAATTCAAAATTATAAATATAACAGTTAATGTTTTAGCCCCAGGTAGCTCTAACTAAGCAGACCTTATGACCAAAGGCATGCCAGCCATGACCATCTCATCCCTTTTTTCAGACAGTGTATCCTTCCTTTCCATGTGTGTGTGTAATAGTGTCTCCTTGTTTTGGCATCACATGGTGGTTGTAAAAGAGTTTCAGTCATACAAAAGTCATAATTGAGCAGGGTGTGGCTTAAAGGAAATATGACTACTATTTCTAGCTAACAAGGGGACCATGTAGGGTAGTGCTTCTCAATCAAGATTCATAAGGACCTTGGGGGCCATATAAGATTTTGTTGTTAAAATTTATCTGCAATAAATTTGTTATATTTCTACAATTCACAAAATATTTTAACAATTTTTTTTATACGATTCGTTATAATATTTAATTATAAAAATATGATTTTTTTAAACATTGAATGGCTATGAGGGTCCATCCAAGTACAATAGGAATCAAAGTGGGTCCACAGATAAAAAATGGTTGAGAAACACTGATGTAAGATAATAATGAAAATATAGTATTTTTAAATTTTATAAATGCACAGGTATGCAATTACAATAAATTACTGTTTTGATCTTAAGGTATAAACCAGTGGTCTTTAACATGTGTGATAACAGCTTGTTGGGAGCATTGTTGGCATACAAGAGGTAATTGAATATCAATGGGTTACTTTAGGGAGTGTTAGGTGTTTATAGGGGTCTTAATTTTTCTTAGGAATAAAATTTTAAAACCTGGCACACTACTTATATTTTAAACCCATTTTCAAAAACAAATATTTTGCCAGATTTAGAATATGAATAGAACAGTGTGTAGAAAAGATGATTGATGATATAACAAGACCCAAAATAATTTCCTTATATAGGTTGCAGGCATGGGTTTGTGGTTAAAAAGGCTGCCAACACAATTTCAGATTGACTCCCACTGTGTGACACCTTAGGTAAATGTCTTCAACTCTAGTCCTTAGACATTTGCCCAAGGTGTCACACAGCTGAAGATATTTGGTCAACCCTGGGCTGACCAAAGTTTTGTGAGTGAATTTGGTACATAGAAACTGAAAGAAGCTCATTGTCAACATCATTATCACTTAGTGTCTGCTTTCCATGCTGGCATGGGTTAGATGGTTTGACTGGAAATCATAAGCCAGAGAGCTGCACCAAATTCCAGTCTGACTTGACATGGTTTCTATGGCCAGATGCCCTTCCTAACACCAACATTGTATATATATATATATATATATGTATATGAGCATGTGTGAATGTGCTGGTGTCTCCTTGTTTTGACATCACATGATGGTTGTGTAAAAGTGTGTCACTGGTATGTAAGTGATGTCTTTTGTTCCCAATCTTCCATGGGATAATGGTACCTTACTTGGAAACAGGTGAGGGTTCCATTCAACCCATGCAAGCATGGAAAAGTAGTCAATAAAACAATGGCGAAGCCTTTAGATTCTTTAGTAATTTCCATAAAAATTTTAAATATAGGGCTCTAGTTGATAGAAATATGTAAAAAAAGGTAAATGTTCAATGGAAAGTACAAGAAAATATGTGCTTCTATTTAATCAAAATAATTGCTGTTTGTTTTTCTTTTGATTGTTTTGCTTAAATATGATTGTGTGGTTGAGAAGCTTGCTCTGCAACAGCAATAATGGTCATCATCATCATCATTTAATGTCTGTTTTCTGTGATGGCATTGGATGGACAATTTGATGGGAGCTGGTAAACCAAAGGATTGTCCTAAGTTCCACTGTCTGTTTTGATATGGTTATACTGATGCATGCCCTTCCAAATGCCAACCACTTTATAGAGTGGGCTTGGTGCTTTTCAGACAGAGATCTCTCAACTCAAATTGGATGGACAATTTGTTGGGAGCTGGTAAACCAAAGGATTGTCCCAAGCTCCATTGTCTGTTTTGATATGGTTTTACTGATGCATGCCCTTCCAAATGCCAACCACTTTATAGAGTGGCTTAGATGCTTTTCAGACAGAGATCCCTCAACTCAAAGCATGAGTGGTATTGAGGGAGATGGCTTTGTACCAGGTGATGAAAAATCAATAGGATAAGCACCAAACTTAAAAATAAATATTGGGATTGATTTGTTCAACTAAATTGTTCAAGACAGTGACCTCAGCATGGTCACAGTCCAATGACTGAAACAAGTAAAAAGATAAAAAGGGAAAAAGAGGGTTTTATAAAAGACCATATGATAAAAAAGGGGGCAGTGAGCAACAAAATTTGAGAGCCACTAGTTAAAGCTGTCTTTTTTTTCACACAAGTCCTTTGAGACTTCATCAATGACAGTTTCAGTCTAAGTGCAAGTAAAATTTTGCCTGCACATGAGATGTTCTCCACCATCTGTAGTTTAGACAATCTTCCATTGGTTTGTAAATGTAACAGTGGCTCAAAATGGTTATTAGAATGGTTTCACTACTAATGGAGATCTTCAACAGACAATCAGCTGAGAAAGGGTAGCCTTGTAGAATATATTTTTATTACCGACCATCCTCCTTCTGTCTGGGCATTATGTTTGGCTGTTCTCAGTTATCACACACACACACAATCACAAATGAAAAAAAAAACAACTGTGGACAGAAATGGATGTTTGTCTCAAGTTTCACACTATGTTAATAGATTACAAGTAATTAACCCCCTAAAAGACTGCAATGGGTAATCTGAGTATGAGACAGAAAAAGTAAAGGGTAAGTGGAGGTGATGGTGATGACAGTGGAAATATTGATAGTGCTAGAAAAGCTTGAGATGATGATGATGGCAACAATGATGATGATGATGAAGATGATAATGATAGAATAGCAGTACTGGTGTTTGTGATAGAAGAATTGAAAAATTATGATTTTGTTGGTAGTCATGGAATAATGGTACAAGTGGTTGTTATAGTAATACTGTTTGGGTGATGATGATGGTGTTATATTGATACTGTATAACTCTATATCAACCCTGACTGAACAGATCTTAGGATCAATGGCATTCCAGACATGACCACCCCATTATTTAAAGGGTTTTTTTAGGGCTACATTAATGTAACCTTAACCTTTTTTTTAAATGCTAGAGTGATTTAAAGGATATTTGGTTACTGTTTCTAGCAAGTCAAGCAATCACATAGCTTGTAATGATGCTATTACTGATGGTAGTGGTTGTGGCAGTGGAGGTAGTAGAACTGTAGTAGTGGTGGATTTGATGGCAGTACTAGTAATGGTGTTAGTGATAGTTAAAATAGTGTTATTGATGATGCTGTTGGTAGCAATAAAACACACTAAGTATACACACACAAACTCACAATTGCTCTGTCCATCTCTCCTTTTATCCACTAACCCACTCAACTACAACTCCAACCATTCCACTGTCCAACCATTCAACCATTCATTGTTTCACTTAACTTCCCAAGAAACCCAATCTCTGAAAGCTTTGATTAGTAAACAATATGACAAACAAAACACACAAATAATAATGATAGTTAGAGCTGGTGATGGCAGTGGTGATATCAGTAGTTTTTTAATTGCAATGGGTATGACAGGGGAAAAGGTATGGAGACAGTGGGTATGTGAAAGAAAAGAAGAGGGAGATCAGGTGTAATATATGTTCAGCTGTCTGCAAGGGTAGAGAGAAAGGAAGAAAGAAAGTAAAACATGTGATGTGTCTGAGTGTGCAAGTGGACAACTTTCTCATGAAGGGTTATTTTGGGGAGAGCTGAACAAAGCTAAATGTTTCCTCTTCTGGTTATAGGATATATCGATGCAGATATTTTTTTCTGCAATAGTCTCCTGTTAATAATTTATTATCACTTCAACAGTTCTAGAAAGTTTTCTTCATCTTTCTTCACCCACCTCCATTCTCTCTAATTTCATCTCTGTTTTCTCTTTCTTTCACTCTCATAATATTTCCAATTCTTTCTATTAACCATCCCACTCTGTTGATCCTTTTCACTATCTCTACTTCCCATAGTTTATATATTCACTTCACTAACTCTCACGTATCATACTTTTTCTGCTTAGCTCTGAACTTTGATTTTTTCTTCTTTACTTCTTTCTACTTTTCTTCCTTTCTCAATCTCCCTCTCTGCCTTTACTTTAGTTCCTTTCCATCTTTCTGTTTATAGCTATATATCTTTTTACTTCTATTTCTTCTTCTTCTCTGTTTTTCTATATCACTGGAATATCTTTAATATTTCTCTTTCTCTCTAATTAATATACAGCCATATATACACTGGCACACGTGTGAACACATTAATTAACAAAGAAAGAAAGCAAATGAGAGAGAGATGAGGATATCTATAAATATTAATAGGTATGTTAAATTTATCATTTATTCAGATCACAATCATGTATGTTTGTGTGTATCTCTAATTGACTACAACTACCTTTTATAAATTTTTGGCATTCTATTTTGTGTATGTGTAAGTGAATATATGTGATTGTGTGTGTATGTGTGTGTACATACATACACACAAAACCAATTACACTCACTATATGTACACATACATAAAACAGAATGCCACAAATTCGTAGAAAATGGTTGTAGCCAATTGAACTGACCACAGTACATGTCAAGAACTTTACCTTAATTACCTTAGAAGGAGAACAAGAGGGATCTGAATTTAATATGTAGAGTCCATTCTTTTACCACTTTACCATCATTTGGAAAGTGCATAATAAGATTTTCTTAGACTAAACACAAGCCCAATGTTTTAGAAGATAGAAGAGCATTTAAACTCCAGTCTACCACTGGTGTTTTATTCCATCAACTCTTAAGAAAAGTGGAATTCAAGAAACATATTACATCTATGATATAGATACAAAAAACAAAAGACATATATATATATATATATATATATATATATACACACATACATACACAAATACATGTATATTTATTATCTCTTACCCTTTACTTGTTTCTGTCATTAGGTTGTGGTCATGCTGGGGCACCACCATGAAGCATTTTTAGTCAAATTAATCAACCCTAGTACTTATTTCTCTTTGCTAAGCCAGGTATTTATTTTGTCAAACCACTGAGTTAAAGGAATGTAAACTCACCAACACTGGTTATCATATGGTGGTGGGGTCAGACACACACAAAGACACTTCATTTCCTGTCTTCCAGATCTACTCACAAGGCTTTGATTGGCTTGAAGTTAAAGAAGACACTTACTCAAGGTGCCACAGAGTGGGTTTGAACCCAGAATCATGGGATTGGGAAGCAAGCTTCTTACCACTCATACTTGTGTACATATGTCTCAGTGCATGTGCAAGTCTCTGTGAGTTGGGTTTGTGTTTGTCTTTCTGTATTTGAGTGTGCCTCAGAGAGCATGCGTAAGTACAAATACATTTCCACTAATGCATCTGATTACATTTTAGATATAAATTTTTCTATATACATCTGTATTGACTTTTCTTATTGCTGTTGCCATTACATTTGTTGATAGGCACAAATACAATTACTTCCCAAATAAATAGTGCTTCATATTTGAGGCTCCAATGAAACTATAAGGTGTTATCCAGGCACTCAACTATGAGTCCACTGCATCTTATAGCAGAAACGGCTGTAAACTAATGAAGTTCATAAGAATCGTTTCTTCTTTTGTCATCTTTTCCTGTTACCACTCTATATTCAGTAACACTTCATTCTGAAGCACACATATATTGAGTTCTACACTGGATTTCATAATGCCTAAGTAAAATATTAAAACACAGTGTGTGTGTATGTGTGTGAGTGAAATAAGCACACTAGGATCAATGAAATTAATGGAATTTGCTTACTTTCCTTTATCTGTTATGTATTACATTGGCAGATATTTTTCTACCAATATAATACAGAGAGGTCAAAACTGATGTAAATTTAAGACATTTTGAACTTACAAAAATAGACTAGATAGATATAATATCACACTTGCTATATCCATGGATAAAGCTTTCAGCATGAGTGAAAATGCAGTCAGCGTGCAATACCAAACAATAGCTTTGCTGAAGAAAGTAACAATGCAAATATTTGCCGTGAACAACAGTCAGTATGAATCTGGTTGTAAGAATGTTGAAATTGAATGTACTAAATGATGTGCATTGAGTTATGTTATAATACAATTAAGACAATGTTGTGGCAGACTGCTTCTATGATTATTAGTGAGTAGCACAATTTCTAATAGGAAATTAACAGATCAACCAAAACTATATCTACATTAAACAGAAATGATTTATTTAATAAAACATGAGGTTTTGTTGATTAATAATAATAGTCTTGCCTACACACACACTACTTGTCTATAAAAACATGAATGACATATATAATATAGCTTTAATAATAAAAGGAATGATAGACCTCAATTTAAAAAAAACAAAACAATGAATTAGCATGTCTTGAATATTACATGAATGTTAATAGAAAAATATTTTATAAAAGACAACGCAACAATATTTCAGTGTCTACCATATGAGAGGGAAATATTCAATGAAAAATCCTATGAAGATGTGGGACTTGGATAAAGAGCCATCTCAAACATGGAATCAATCAGGTCCATGGAAATCATTACATCTAAATCATGGGTAAACTGCAGCCCACAAGACTAAGAATGGCATGCCTAATAAAAAAAAAATTACCTAATAGCGATTCAACAGATGATAAGCTATGTTTCATGTGGCCCACTTCTGGCAAAGGGATGTCCATGCTTAGTCTAGATTCTGTCTACCACATGTTAACTAACTGACACTCATATTATCTGATTGAGTTCTAAGAACTTTTCTCATCACAACTCAGCAGTTAAGCTGATGTAGAAGATATTAGCTCTAAGATGCATAAATTACAACTCAGATTCCCTCAATACTTCTTGAATATATTTACAACAACTTCAAGAATCTCAAAATAAGTAAATAAATATTATCAGTAAACCATCTAAACAACTCCAAAGCTTTGAAGTTCTACTGTGTTGAAAACAGACAAGATAAATCATGAACTAAGCTGTAGAGGATAGTACCAAGTTTTGTTATGTAGAATCTATATATAAAAAACAGCAAGATATTTCAGACAGTAAAAAATCTTAAATGATAATCAAATAAAATTCTATATCAGTCATGGGTGTGTGTGTGTGTGTGTGTGTGTGTGTGTGTGTGTGTGTGTTTGTGTGGTGTGTATGTATACATACACATACATAGTGGTGATAATACACTAAATGATATACACAAAAAATTCTTAGTTGATGGAAATTTCCCTCTTAACTGAAATACTAATTTCAAATTTTGTCACAAGAGTTGTACATCAACCTCACTGCTCAATTTGTACTTATTTATCAACCCCAAAAGGATGAAAGGCAAAGTCAACTTTGGCAGGATTTCAACAAAAAATGTAAAGAGCTAGAAGAAATATCACTAAGCATTTTTGCCAATGCTCTAATGATTCTGCCAGCTTGCTGCCTTTCCCTCAATTAAAATAATGGAAACAAAAAGTTAGTGGAATTTGTTAATTACTTTCAAAGTAAAGGAGAAATATCTTTTAAGAAATTATGAAATAATTTCATGAAATTAGATTGCATGCTCAGGGGAAATCTGATTGTGTGTGTGTGTGCATGTGTGTATGTGAGTGTGTGTGAGTGAGAGTGCATGTATGCACTTATATATCTGTTTATGAGTGTTTATTTTTTTGTATTTATGTGTGCCTGCAAGTCTACTTCTATATTTATATCTATATCTAGGCAAATAGACATATGATGAGTTTAACAGTTAAATCTACAAATTTTAAAATTGTTGGGAAATACAACAAATGTAAAGGCATCTTGTCATTTTCTTTGCACACAGAAAAATATAGGAGACAACCTTGACAGATGTCATAGTTAATTAGGTACTCCTCCTCAATATTTTGACCATGAAGAGACTGTTGCAATCATTAAGTCAAACACAGACCACAACTTAGTGCCTTCGTTGGTGACATTATTAAACAAATAAGAAATACTTTAAGTGCAATATAGCATGAATTTTTTAAAATCTGTGATAAATTTGAGGGCTTAAACCTACAGTTTTTAACACCTTAATTGTGAAACCAAAACAGATGTAAAACATTTTGTTATTCTCTACTTTGACACATTCCATATAAAAGAATGCCTTGACATTTTCAAATAAAAGAGTACCTTGACATATTTGGTTATTTATCATAAGACAAGTACCCCTCCTTAATCCTTTCTGCTATAAAGAAAACACATGTACACATGTGCATACGTGTTGAGTGGTGAGAGGATAGCCAGATTACAGGTCGGAGGTTAATATGCTGTATTGTGTTAGCACTGTATTGTATTTGTAGCCATGAAATAACTCACAAATGGCTCTGAGTCCTTGCTGTAAATAAGACAGGAAGAGAATACTACTTCAAGTTGGAGCAGTACTGCTACTGCTAATTTAATGAGTGATTCTTCAGCTTGAGATGCAAATTTTAACTGCTCCTGTATAAATTCCACTTCACCATTTAAGGCCTTGGTGAGCACTTAGTGAGGCTACACAACTATGGTTTTATTGAAATTTCAAGGTATGTTAAAGAGCAACTATTTCAAGCAAGGTCAACCAAACGCCTCAGAAGAGATCCCCATGACATGAAGAGTAATGAACCACAAAACAACATAAATAGAGAGCAAGATAAATTATATGTACAGTTTTGGCTTCGTCGCTGACATTATTTTGGCTGGCACATAGTCTAGAAGAAGACAGCTTGAGTATAGAAAGTCTAGAGTAAGACAATGGCAAATAATTTCTGTAATATACTTTCTGAATGTAAGTCCATAATTCTATCATAGGTTGTTGAGTGAACGAGAGAGTGTATAAATGAGTGAATGTGTGTGTACTTATCTATATTTATAAAGGGTAAAATCTCCCTTTGGTCATGAATGACAATGGGATAGAATCTAGAAAGTTCTCCTCCAAAGCACAAGTCCAGGCAAGGTCGTTTATGGAAGACCTGCAGTTGTCCATGCATACCAGCCTCTCCTCTCCATGCAACCAATGTTATCCAAGGAAAGGCAAAGGCTGATACAGCTTGGCACCAGTAATGTGAAATAAAGAAATTATCTCTCTCTCTCTATGTATATATATGTGTGTGTGTGTATATATATGTGTATATATATGTGTGTGTATATATGTGTGTGTGTATGTATATATATATATATTATATATATATATATATATATATATAGATAGATAGATAGATAGATAGATAGATATACGGGTGTGTGTGATTGTGTATAGAAGAATATATTAATATAAGGAATTCCAACCTTGTCTGATTTTCACGTTTTATTTACAATCTTATAATGATATAATATAAGATAATATAATATAATAAAATAAAATAAAATAATAGAATGTTAAATGTTCATTCTGATTGAACTAGTACTTTCATGCATTAAATTCTGCAATCTTCAGGTTCATGTAGTAGTGGTGACAGTCATGCTTCACAATTTTTGACTGTAGCGAGATGATTAAATCTGTGCCTTAAATACAGCTGTGTAGGCTCCAGATTGCTAGGTTTTGCAAACTGTATTCTGACCAATCAGTGTGTAGTATCACTTAATTACTTAAGCTGATTGGTTGGTTGAGCTGATTGGTTGGTTGAGCTGATTGGTTTAGGCATCACGCTTTGTTGAACATGTCAAGAGTCCTGTATCTTAACCCTGGCCGAGGCAACAATTGTTGGGCTATTTTTAGAAATGTTGTAAATAGCCTTTGTCAGAGATTTTTATATTTTTATATTTTAATTGTCATCATCATCATTGTCAGTACCTTAATTATTGTTGCTAGTGGTGATGGTGGTGGCAATAGAACTTTTAACCCTAAATAAGATAATTTTCCTGCTAAGTATTATTGTTATTGCTTATTTAGCTTGGGTTCGAATTTATCAATAAAATTCTTTTCTCTGATTTTCCTCTCGATTTCACTTGGGCTGTGTAATTTGAAGAATGGAAATATTATATATATTTTCCGACCACATGTTGCTAGGTGGTTACTCAAAGGTATCTAACGGACCTCTGGGTCTCTTATCTGTTGTCGGTGTACACGTGAGCGTTCTGATAGTGTATTTCCCGTCTGACCTACATATATTTCTTCACAATTTGGGCATTTGATGCAGTAAATTAAATTTCTGCTTTTGCAGTTCATATTTGCGTTTGTGAATATTTTCCTGGTTTTTGTGTTTATATATTGGCTGGTATGTATGAATTGGCATGTGCCACCTTGGCTATCATTGCATTTAGATACAGTGAATGTTTGGTCTTTGTTGCTAAGGTCAAATTTTGCCTTTGTTAGTGATTTTTTAAAGTTTTTAGGCTGTCTTTTACTAAGAACCATAGCTCGATCCGTGATTATGTCTTTTAATTCATTACTTTGAGCAATGATTGGTAGGTTTGCTTTGGCAATGTTGAAGATATTCTGGTGACATGGGTTGTGTGTCACTATGAATGGTATGACTTGTTCTTGTTTTCCTCTTCCTTGAGTTGTCCTAAGTTGTTGTATGGGTATTTTTATAGCCCGCTGTATGCCATTTTCTATAAGTAGAGATGGGTATTTTTGTTTGAGCAAAAATTCTCTTAGTTCTGTTAGGTGGTTGTTCCTGATATTTGCATCTTCTATAATGGTACAAATTTTTCTGGCTAGGCAGTATGGAATGTTGCGTTTTGTATGTGGTGGATGGCACGACTTAAAATTTAGATATTGATGTGTGTCTGTGTGTTTATAGTATATATCTGTGGTGATGGTGGTGTCTTTTTTAATTACCATTATATCTAGGAATGGTAATTTGGTACTACTCATCTCCTTTGTAAATTGGAGAGATGGGTGTAGGTTGTTCAGAAGGATATTGAACTCTTCCAGAGTATTTAGAGATTCTGTCCAGATTATGAAGCAGTCGTCAAGGTATCTCTTCCATGCCTTTTCAATATACTTTCTAAATCCAGTGCCATAGTTTACCTCCACCTCTTGGTAGAGTTGTTGTTCTAAGTATCCCATTACAGAGTTGGCGTAAACAGGAGCAAATTTTGTTCCCATTGCCGTGCCTCTAATTTGGATGTAATTCTTTCCATTGAAGAAGAATGTGTTGTTTATATATGTATATATATATATATATATATATATATATATATGAGGGAGCACTCAAAAGTAACCAGAAACATTCTCAGTTGGACAAGCCTGTTGTACTTCAGGCCTCTGCTGCTATAAGTTACTTGATGCAGCTCTCAAGCATCAGTCTGTCAACTGGCAGCATTTGGTGAGGTCGTACTGACATGTCGCATGTCTTTGTTTTGCAGTGCTTCTCCCTTGTTCATTGATTTTTGCAATGGCTGAAACAAAGGAACAGCATGCTTCTATGAAATTCTGTTTTCTACTGGGAAAAATGGCAGTCAAAATAGTTGCCATTCTCCAAACAGCTTACAAGGATGTTGCCTTGAGCAAAACACAAGTTTACAAGTGGTTCACAAGGAATGGTCACTTGTCACTTGAAGACCAACCTTGTTCAGGGCAACTGTTGACCTCCTGAATGAATGAAAACATTGTGAAAATTCATGAACTGATCTTGGAGGAGAGTCATTGAACAACTGACGAACTTGTTGATCTGATTGGTGTGTCCTGGAGCTCCTGCCAATGAATTTTGAGTGAAGAACTGCAAATGAAAAGAGTTGCAGCAAAATATGCAACTCACTTGCTCATGGAAGATCAAAAACAGTCACTACTGAATGTGTGTCATGAATTGGAAACACAATTGGAAGTTGATCTGGACCTATTCCCAAAGGTCATCACTGGTGATGAAAGCTGGTGCTACAGAATTTGCAGATGTGGAAGATGTGAAGAAAAAAATGACAGAGGCACTAAAAGAGTTCCAGTACTGCTTCGAATAGTGGAAAACACATCTGGACTGATGCCTTGCTTCAAATGGAGAATACTTTGAAGGCAATAAAAGTGTAAACATGTAAAACTAAATGAATAAAATAGAGTTAAATTCTGGTTACTTTTGGGTACCCCTTCATATACATATACATATATATAGTGTGTGTGTGTGTAGTGATTGGGTAAGGTCCATAGATCCATATATAAAAATGGCACACTCAATATATGAAATAATAGTGTTACATATAATTTTATATTACAGTTATATGAACTTAACAGAATAAGATTATTGTCATTTTTTCACAGCTTCTGGGAGCCATGGTTATCAGTTATGTCTAATTGGATGTCTCTCATCAAATACGAATGCTCAAGTTAACAACTGCTAGACATGTAAGAAAACAAGAAAAAAATTTTTTTAATAAATAATTAGCACTAGAAAAGGAACATGGGTATAACAAGTCAGAAGTAAGGGAACATGTTCAACAAATTATGCTCCCTGATATAAGGGTTCTGCTATCAGTTTGAAAGCAGAAAAAAAAAAGATAGTAAATAAAGGTACATATGAGAAAAAGAAGGAAAAGAAAATGAATAAGAGGAAGGAGGATCCTAATAGTTCAGTTGTTGCTGTTTGTTAGTTCTAGACTAACCCTGATTGAGCAAACTTATGATTGAAAGTATTCCAGTCTTGATCATCCTGCTTTTTTAAGGATATATGTCTTTCCTTATTTATAGGTGTAGGCATGACAGTAAAAACCAAGGTGAGGGAAAGGTGCAGGAGTATAAACAGTTGAAATGAAGAGGAAAGTTGGAAATACAAGCATCTGACTACAGAATCATATGTTCTTATGGTGATCTAGACCACTATTGCAGAATATACTTTCTCTTGAGTAAGGAAGGGGAAAATGAGTACATCCAAGCAAAGCTCAAATGTGAGCAGGTTTTTTAGTATCAATGTTTTTACCTTTATACAGAGCCTACTAGCTGTGATAGAGTAAGGCTTGCACTTTTCAATTAATTTCAATTTGAACCTGTAGCTTTCTTTTCAAAGGTCATACATACTTCACTAGTGTTATGATATTCTGCTTCTTGTCATTTCTAAATGAGAAGGTTTGGTTATATAATCATTACTTGAATGAGTTTTCCATCATTCCAATGAAGCATTTCAGTCATGATGCTCTTCTCTGACAAAACTATGTCTTTGTTTAAGGTAAATAATAGCTCATATGAATAGGTACTAAGAAATAACAAATGCAAAATTTAGTTGTCATTTAATGCAGCATAGTAATTTTTTTAGTTGATATTTGAAACAGAATTAGCAAGAAGATGATACTATGTTTTTATGTTATTTATATCATATATTTTTTTGTTTATCAAAATTGACAAAAAGATTTTGTGTTCTTGTTAACATTATTGATTTTTGCCAATAGTTCTTGTTTGAAAACTTTTGGTTTTATCATTAAAAGCATCTCATCCTCAAACTGCTGCAACACAATGTTTAGATGAGGCATTTGTGTGTGTTTAAACTATATTTACTTGTTAATGTTCATTGAATGAACTTTTTTTCCCATAAAAGTTATGCTTTCCATCTTAAAGACTTAACAAAATAGTTCATCATCTGGATAAAAAGATTAAAATAGAGGTATATTTTTGAAATAAAGATCATAAATTAAAGTTACATCTCTGATTTCAGTGTGCGTGTGTATGTGTGTGTGTACATATGTATTTATGTATTCATTAATGTATGATCAAATATATATATATATATAAATATATATGTATGTGTATCTGTGTTATAGATAAAAATTACAAGCACCTAATTCAAGATGACATAATACAAAATCTTAGTTATTGGTTAGCATAATTCTTACGAGATAAAGATTTCAGAAACTCACTTTACTATTACACCACTATATAAATGAGAAAAACAATCCTCCCATCTAAGCTTAATCTACCTTACTCTTAAAAAAACTGCTGTTTATCAAGCATATGCTCTGTATTTTGGGAAATCAGTTAAAGTAAATTAGCACAAGACTTAATAAGGTAAGTGAAAAACAACAATCTGCAATTACAACCATTCTAAATTTAAACAATACTGTGACTCTGTTCAAGCTACTTATGAAGGTCTTTTATGTAACAAAGTAGTAAAAATATAGAATAAGGCAAGATCTATTACTATTTATTGATCAAATATCAGGTTAATATCACTATCTGTTCATAGCAATAGGTATTATCCTGTTCAGGTCAGAATTTCATACATAAAACATACCTTAATTCCCAATAGTGGAAATCAGCAATCCCCAAGTTAAAATTTGGTCAAACTAAAAATAAATAAATCATTCACAATAAAGACAGATTGTCAGAACAGAATTAAGCTAAGAATGTCTGCTCACAGACAAAACTGCTTTAGGTGTTGTTTTTAATATTTTTTTATGATTTTTCTACCATGTAGCTTACCATGGCCAGATATTTCTAGAGAGAAAACATGACAGTATAATCATGATGAATATTTCACATTTTAGAAGATTCTGGTAAAAATGAATGGAAATTCAAACACATGTTCAGAGGATGATTTAGAATTGAATGAAAATGAAATATTTTAAATAGAAAGTAATAACGATATGTCTTAAATGAGGAAGCATAGTTCTCAATCAGTTGACAGAAACAGTGATGCACTATTGGTATTCAATAGATTGCCAATTCTAATATCATCAATTTTTAAGTGATTCTGTTTCTAGTTTTGCAGTGAAACCTTTTTTATTTAACATTTTATTTGTATGTTACAGGTATGGCAGTCAGGTACAAAAACTAGTTATCTCTGTCGTATTCAAGGTTAACAACAATTTCCAATATGCCAATCAGTGCGTCACTGAATTTCTAACAATGGGAATGACAAGTCAGAGTCATCCCTTTTCCATTTACTCTGACATTTATATCTTATAACAATATACGTCATTACAATAATATCCATAAATGTATCCACTCGGATGGTATTGGCCAGCTAGAGGCTATTGTATGATGCAGTGGGACAGAACTCTGAACCATGTCATTAAAGAACAAACTTTTAACCACATAACCAAGCCTACACCTGCAAATAAGGAAAGACTTATTAGTTAGTATGCATATCTTTAAAGTGACGGGATGATCAAGACTAGAATGCTTTTGAACACAGGTCTGCTCAGTCAGGGTTGGCCTAGAACTAACAAAACAGCAACAACTGTATTTCTAGGAGACAAGAATAGATTAAGGAACCATATATATATATATATAATATATATATATATATATATATATATGATGTAATCCAGAACAGCAATGAAAGACTCTTGCATAAGGTGGTGCATAATAATATTGAACTCAAGTCCACATGGTTTCATAGCAAGCTTATTAATTATAGTAATCTTAAACTTATTTTGTAAACAACGCATATGATAAATTCCTTAACATATTTTGATTGACATTGTATCTAAAGCAGCTTTAATTTATAGGTGAAAATAAATTCAACTGACAATCATGAACGATAAAAGGAATAGTTATATTATAAATATATTTTATAAATATATTTAAGCTTCTTAATTCAACTGTTAAAAAATTTATCATTTAATATTTTGAAGTTCAAATGTTAAAGTAATATAACTGACAGAATAAAGAAAATATGCCAAAGAAAAAATACTATACTGAGAAACTAAAAAAAAAACATTGACTAAATAAACTAAATAAACAACTCTGAAACATTACAAATAAAGTTGAAAATATCTTCCTGACTAATTCCTCATTAATGGAAAGATGTACATTTGTTCAACTAATGTAGCTGCAGATTTCAACTCTTTCTTTGTAAACATAGGGAAAAATTACATTGAGAAAGTTTCACAATTTCCAAAAACTTTTAACCAATGCTTTAAAAGGGATTATGACAATCCTTATGATGCCAATAAATGCAAATGTCATAGATACTACTACTTTAAGTTTGCAGCTGAAAATCTCCAAGGTATATAATGAAGTATGGTTAATTCTAATCAAGCATAGCTCAGACTTTATAGTTCAGCCCCTTACTCACATTTCAACAGATTCATGGAGCCAGGTGTTTTCCAAGCAAAATAAAAATATGCAAACATTATTCCTACTTTCAAATGTGAAGATTACTGGGACTTAAACAACTGTCCAAACAGCAAACTACCAATGGTTTAAAAAGTTCTAAATTCTTGAATCACTATTCTCTTT